>NW_017534464.1:355328-365855 GCF_001853355.1 Bactrocera latifrons
TTTTTTTATACATTTTGCTTCTACATATATTTTTTAATATTGATCTGGTAAATTTTCCAATCAAAACAATATTAAATTTTAGCTTGCTTTGTTTTTTAACAAACAAAATAATCAAAAAATATAATGCTACTAAAGCAATAAAAAATATTCTCAATCTCAAAGCGACGAAACGTATTGGAATTTAATGAAGAACCCGCTCCGACCGGCACGACGTCATAGCAACTGTTAAAAAAATAAATATCACTTGCAATTGCTGTTGGTAAAAGAGCTAAGAACAAGAAAGTAATGGAAATTTTCACGCCTTCAGTTTGTAATTAAATATATATGGAATCAAATCGTAAAACTGAAAAACTGAATGATTGCATACAGACCTACATACATACATACTTACAAATCATACCCAGAGTCGTGACGCACCTTTACCCGACGCACTCCACAAAGGAAGCCGTTAAATTGCTGCCTAAACAATGGAATAATTTCAAGAAAAGGAAGAAACATTTTCTAGAAAAGGAAAATAAGCAAAAAAAATGTAAAATTAGACATAAAATTTGCATTAGATAAAGAAGAAAAGCTCAACACACCAACTGTCATAACATCAATACTTCATGAAAAATCATAACAAACAGAAATTGGCAAACATTATACCCACAGTCAATGCTGAAACAGCGATTGATTRGCTGCAATAAAATCTGCAAAATTTCCGCACATAAATTAATTTAAATTTACAACATTTGGAAACGAGAAATGTGTATAAGATTTACTTTTTTATTGCATTTGCTATTTTCTTTTCTTTTAATGTTTATATTTTTAAATCAAACGTCAAGCATAATGAGCATAAAATTTKCTCATTTATATGTATTTCCATTTTACAACAGTAATTGGCTGAAAGTAYGTAAACTGTTAATGCTGCGCGCAAATATTTATGACTCAACGCGCTTACGTGCTCTTACGTTTTTCTGATTTTTATTCTGATAATTGTTAGAGATCGTCATGAAAAGTATTTATTGTGGCCTTAAACGATTAGAAGTCAAATTGTATACTTTTTTTTTTTTTGAGTTTTCTGTTCCTATAAACCCCGAGAATTAATGTAGAAACCCACTTTACCATTAGATGGTTTCGAAAAAGGCCCAAAAAGGAGTGCACACCTCAAACTTTAATCGCGTTTTTCTCAAAACACACTTTTTTAAACTGGCGGACATAATTCGGGTCGAACTACTCAACCGATTTGCTTATTTTTCTTAATATTCACAAAACGAATGGATATCCAAAATGATCCAAATATGAGAAATCGTGTCCACCAGTGAAAAAACGCATCTCATTCACCCAGCCATTTTTCCCACAGATGTCATCAAAAAATTCCGAAAAAATTCGTTTACTAAAAAGTTCTACTGTATCCGTAGAATAAATATTTCTCTGAAAAAAAAAAATGTCAAAAAACATGCCAGATTACCCTACTGACCCCTTAAATTATATAACACTAAGGCCGTGATTTTTTCTTGTTTAAGATAACCTGTTAAAAATGATAATAATTTGGTACCTTAGATTGTTTCGAAATGACTTCCAAGTATTTTTTCTTTCTTTCATTTACATAGTTAGCTTACTCAAATTTTTATTAATACTTTTGATTTTTTGATTCATATCAATATCATTAAATCCTATTAGCTACAAGATAAAATATTTCTTTAAAAGAATTCATTAGCGATCTAGTCAGACTTAAAAACAATAGATGTATCAGACCCTAATTCTATGAATATGACCAAACCATGTTATTAYTCTTTTATAAAGAAACTAAATTAAAACTTTCTATCAATTGTTTTTACTCATATTTTCATGCTGCAATAATACAAAGCACTTGCATTTATTTAGCTCTCCTTGAAAACTTTTTAGCTCTATGTCGGTCCACCATACATAAAATTCCCATCTGCCAAAAATATCCAGCAAATTTTGTTTATAAATATCCTCTTCTCTCTCGCCGCCTCTTTTAGCCAGTATTATTATCAACTTGCTTATATTTACATGCAATTGTAATTATATAAGTATTTGTATGAGTATTTACAATTAKACTTGAAACTACTTAGCAAATAAGTTGCCAAAAACGCAGCCAATTGAAGAGTGCTTTGGCAAACCAAGCTTTTGTTTGGCGCATTGTGTTGCAAAGAATGTGAAAATTTCATAAGAGTGACATAAATGCGCTTTTTATTGAGCTCCTTACACAAGAAGTAAAACAAATATTCCATGGAAGAGTGCGATAATGAGCAAAATGTTAGCGAGATTTCAAATACCCGGTAGAGGAAGTAATAGAAGTAAAAGATAGCAAAAGCATTGGTGTATAGAAATTATGAAGCTGCGGAAAGAAATATCAGTATTAAAATAAAAAAATTTTACAGCAAAAAATATTTTTAAAAGAATTCGTGTAATTTATTTTTATTAAAAGTCTGTATTTCCATAATAATTTTGACTTACAAATTGCTTTATTTTAGAAAATTAAAATTTCTTTGCTCAATGGCAATATCAATTTTTCAATTATATTTTTTGGAACTAGTTGCTCACAGACTACTTTGGCRTTGCCTAGCCAACAATACAAAATTCTAGTGCTTCCTCTGTGGCGCAATAAATGCGCAAGTTTTGCAACGCGCTCGAATAACATCTAACTGCTCAACTAAGTGGCATTGAAATGTTTGCAAAAGTTTTTGAAAACTTGGCCAAAAGTTGCACACAAAGTTTGCTGCTAGAATAGATTACATACATACTTACATTTATCTTCAAACATATGTACARTTATACCGTTGTTTTTGCAGCTGATTTTTACAAGTTTTCAGTGCAAAATTTTCTGCAGAATTAATTTGTTATTTTTGTTTTTTTTTCTGTTCTTTGTTGCATTGCGAATTAAAATGCAACGGAGCGTAGGTGTGATTGTATTGGTATAACGAGTATGAACGCTTCAGCAATTTCTCATTCTTGCCACTTCGTTCGAGAATTGTGATTCAGACTCTGGTTTTACAAACCAGCTGGCACTGAATATAGCAGAGCCTATAAATAAATGGTTTAGTTTTTAGTGACTTCATATAAGAACCTGAAACTCTAATATCAATGAGTGTAATCTCTAAGTAACATATTCCTACTGTTTGTCATTATTTGAAGTTTTATTATTTATTTCAATTTGAAGACAAGATATCAGACAAATCTAGAATCAATATCTGAATATTTTGAAGAGGTTGAAGAGCTTTAAGATTTCTCTCAACAAAGCAATTTCTCTAACGAGTTGAATCAATATCTACAAGAAATGCTTTTATGAACTTAGAGTAAGTTTTGAAAGAAAATACCCCTCTATTTGATCCAGCTGTAACGAATTCCCCTAAGAACTGTCAAATTACAAACCTAAATGTGTAATATAGAATAAAGAACAACAATAAATAATTTTATAACTGAATATATACATATTTTGAAGATTAAGAACTCTCTCTAACGAAAGCTTCTGCAAACGGCGTCAATATTTTGGAAGCAAAGTGCGCATTTCGAGAATGGTCATGGTCAAGTGTTCCTACCACTCTAACAAATTCTTTTCCGAATCAAATAAATATTTTGGAGTCAATATTTTTTTCTCGACATTTTGACATTTTTTTAAATCGCTGAAAATGAAATGCTTAGTACGCTATTTGGGATCTGGTCTTATGTTCCAATCTTTCTAACGAATTCTGCGCCAAACCAAGAACCTATTTTGAAAGCACGATTTTTTTACCGCAAGCCTGAAAAACAATCCTATATTGAAGTTGTTTAATAATAACCTAATACATTTTCAAAATCTTTAGAATCAAACTCTTAGAAAAAAGATAATAAATATTAAAAATCAAAAATATTAATGCCGTCCTACTTAAAAATAGAGCTTTAGTACTATCTAACGCACTTAAAAAGAAAAATTCCGGACTTTCAAACACCTTCAGTGTTTTTAATACTGTAAGCAAACCTCCAGCTATCATACTTGACCCAGTTCGGCTATCAATACACCTTGTAACTTCTTTGAAAGTTGTGCAAACAGCTTAATTCGTGGCACAATGACCAGGTCATTGCCTAAATCACCTTCGACGTCTAGCGAAAAGCACGATTTGCAATTTAAATACGTCTTAGCAGTACGAAAACGCACATACCATCTAACATATTTAAATAAATGTAAGCTATTTTCCTCACCTTTCTGCTGTTTGCTTAACAAATGCATAGTTAAACGACGCAAATGTGCGAAACTCTTTAAGCATTTTTTTTTTTTTTTTTTTTTTTTTTTTTTTTTTTTTTTTTTTTTTTTTTTTTTTTTTTTTTTTTTTTTTTTTTTTTTTTTTTTGTGTTAAACAAACAAGGTTGCATAGACAAAGGATGTGCTAGATCGCGCGGTCTGCATTTGCATCAAATTGCACCGAAGCACGCAATTTAAGCAGTCAGCGAYCAGCAGTAACTTTTTCCCAACTTAACTCCTCATTCTTTGTATTTCAACACTTGTGATTAGTTGGACAATTACATACAAGTAACTATGTAGTGGTTGTAGTGGGTCCTTGCTGCCGGCCATTGTRGGCAGTGCGTGTGCATTTAGTCAGATGGTTATCTACGTTGTTAGCTGTTTTCCTGTAGAATGTGTAGCGATTTCAACGTTAGTTTCAATGTTCAATGCTTTACCTGTTTTGCTTTGAGAAATGGGTTGATGGCACGCAAATACAATGTGCTGGAATTCACTCTGAGGTCAATCGTGAAGGAAAGAACTTGAAAGCAGTATAAACGTGTACTTGTTGGCTCTTTGTAGAAAGTATTTTTTTTTATTTTCCCATCTTTAAAATGCATACAATATAAGAATCAAAGCAATATTAAATTGCATTAGTGGCGTATTAGTTACAAAATCTTTCCTAAAATCTAGAGATTTTGACTCAAATACAGGAAACTAATAATCATTACGCGCATGCCACCTACTTTACACCCTCTGTTACTACTTAGGGGTGCAATTTAGCAAATTCAGCTATATTCTTAGCTAATTGAATGGCAAATAACCTAGAGTGGGCACATCAAATGGAATGAAATGAAAATTCTACTTAAGTTAATTGAACTTTTTTGTGGTTAATTGAGTTACAATTAAGAATTTGATTATCATAATTACTCATAAATGCTAAAAATAAGTTAATATCATGCAGCTTTGAATTGGCAATTTTACACATATAGTATAAACTGTATGGCTAATTTAGAAAACATAAAACTTTAATTTGAAATTTCACACAATTAGTAAATTTAGAGAAAATATAAAACTTTAATATTTATTTGAATTAAATTGAGTGCCAAAGTAAATATCAAAATTATATACGATTGCATCATAAAGTCAAAAAATTTGTTAATTGAACGTTAATTTAGTTGCAATTAAAGTTTTTTTAAAAAATAAATAAATAAAAATCGAATCGAAAAATAAAAACAGGAAACAGTATTGCTGGCGGAACACTACTCAATCAGTGTATTAAGCTTTCCTAATTAAGATTAAGTTAAGAATTGCCTCAGCCTCGCATAATTAACAAAATAGAATACCAAAATAACTAATAAAAATAACTTTTGTKCTTAATTTAGTTACAATTGAAGTTTTATTAGTTAATTATACGAACACATTTTCGTAATTAACTAAATTGAATACAAAGCAGTAAAAAAATCTACAGGGTTGAAAGGCAATCCCAGCCCGTGTTTAATTTAGTTGCAATTAAGGTTAAGTAAATTAATTGTCTCAATTATTTTCATAAATGGGAAAATTAAATTCCAACAATTAACAAAATTGAGCAAGGTTGCATAAGAAATTCTAAAAAGTTTGTTAATTTAGCCTTTTTTTTTTTTTTGTTAACTTAGTTACAATAGAAATTTTCTTAGTGAATTTTGCGAGCACATTTTCGTAATTAACTAAATTAATGACCACAACAATAAAATATTACACAGGGTTGAAAGGCATATTCTACCCAGTTAGTTTATTAAAATTTCCTATGGTTAATTTAGTTGAAAATTAAGAAGTGAAGAAGAAGTTGAAAAATAAGGTTAAGTTAATTAATTGTCTCAATTACTTTCATAAATGGGAAAATTAAATTCGAACAATTAACAAAATTGTGCAAGGTTGCATAAGAAATTCTAAAAAGTTTGTTAATTTAGCTTTTTTTTTTTAATTAATCACCATAACAATAAAAAATTAGAGCATTTGTATTGTAACTTTGATTTCAACTCTGTGATTTATGCACTTACCTAATTAAATGCCAATAAGTTAAAAAATTAAATAGGGTTGCAGGGGGAATTGTATGGCGTTGAAAGGTACACAAAAAAGCCTTAGGTCGAAGTGCAATCCTCATTTATTTATCTAATCTATGGTTAATTTAGTTGCAATTAAAGTATACTCAATTAATTGTCTGCTCTAATTTTCATTATTGACTGAAGAAATATGTCTAATAATTACATTATTGAGTCTGAAAATAATATACAAAGAGTTAATAATACAACTTATCTTTACTTTTTTCACAACTTCCTCTTACAGTTATGGCTCACCACATCACAGCCGTTCACAATCGGTAAAAACACCAGGAAGTCGTGCGTCCGGACGTCCCAATCAGTTATGCTTGCCACAACAGCGTTCACGGTAAGTTTGCCCCACCTTCACAAGAACATATTTTAATGACAGCATCAATGCAAAATATGCGTCGTTAATTTCAGCAGCTTATTTGAACTCATGCTTCATAAAACTCCTTTACTTTATAGCGTCGCTTCAATGCCAAATACTGGCGTCGAGGAGGAGTACTATAGACCATAAAACTCCTTTACTTTATAGCGTCGCTTCAATGCCAAATACTGGCGTCGAGGAGGAGTACTATAGACTGAGGCATTTTTCCATTACCGGCAAAGGTGTAGTGAATCGCGGTGATTCGCTCAAGAGTCGACGTAGTCGTTCCAACAACAGCGTAGCCAGCTCCAATTCGAGGTGAGTAGCCGCGAAAATAGGACACAGGATCTGGCAAAAAAACTGCTTTGAGTCTGCTGTCCTATACGCTGCAAGTGACACTTTGACAATATCATAAATATGATATTAGAATAAGGGTATAAAATACCTAAGATTAGGTCGAAACTAATTGCAATAAATCGCTTCATATTCAATTGTAAATATAAGGTAGCTAGATTGATTTTTTAACATATTTTTAGCGTAGCCATCCTCAGTACATAACTTTTTATGGCTCATCTTGTAAACATTGCCAATTTAATATATTTGTTTTTGATTTTCTTTTTACGCTTGTGTTCAACTGTTGCTGTGTGTCGTCGTTGTCTTTTTCTTCCATTTTTTGTTTTGACGATTGGACTTGTTTTCACACAGCACGGAGCACTTGACTGCCGCCCAAATACCAGCACCGAATTCGGCACGCACATCCGCCACCTGCAGCTTGGCGTCCAGCCGTGAGAGCAGCACTTCAAATCCAGGCAGTGGTCCATACAGGTGAGTGTTTCTTATTAAATTATATGTATATCGTGGTTTTTTGTTTTTGTTGTACTACAATTGCTTATAGCTTAAGCCAATTTAGATGTTTGTAAATTGRGGGCGGCGAAATAAATTGAGATTCAGTTAGATTTTGTGGGATTTGTATTAATGGATATTAKAGACAGGCATTAGTTGGACACTTGCGAATCTGGATTACATACAAATCTATGTTTAAGTGTTTGTATTTGAAGCGGTCGCTAGAATTTGGTGATAGAATAAATAAAAATAATTAATTAGATATCTTAAAATTTGTGAAGCTCAGTTTTACTAAACACCTAATTTTGAGAAAGTAATCGGTTTTCTCACTTTCAAGCTTAAATATTTTTATAGAAAATGYCGGCTAAGGGGGCAAAATTTTGACAAAGTAAGCGGTTTTCTCTCATTCGGTCCTAATAATAATTTTCACAAGACCAAACTTTGGTATCAACTTTTTCAACATAACCTTAAAAAAATTATTTTTTTTTTTTTCATTTTCCATTTGAGTCATGTTTCTAGTATATCACACAATGTGCTTTAACCAAAAAAAAAGCGAAAATGTAGGATTTTTAGAAATCCCAGACTCACCTAAGCGCATAAACTTGCTATATTCTTAAAACATTATTTTACTTATATTCTTTAATATAAGTACTCGAATCAAATGTCTAGATATTATCTGCTCTTATTTATTACTTTCCCACCATTAATTTCACATAAAAATATAAATACTCATTTACATAATGCATTTTATTACTTTTTCCTTCCATGCAGAGTCCTCATGCTCGGCGGACCGGCAGTTGGTAAAAGCTCGTTGGTCTCACAGTTTATGACCTCGGAGTATTTGCATGCCTACGACACAAGTATTGGTGAGTAGCTCAAACACAAGAGCATTTATAACTGTAATACAATTACATAGACAAATTTCATACGGAACACCCAACTAAATATTAATTTTTCAAAAAATAAACAATAAATCAAAATTGCATACCCCCCACCTACTACCCGTTTAAGTGTACCCATCCACCCATCCACTTATATGTTGTTATCTTATGTACGCGCCAGTAACAGTAAAATAATATATTATATGCGTATGTTTCTCTTGAGTTCAACACAAATTGCTGATTTAATTAAATTTCACTTCGTTTGCTTAATTTTAGTTRCAATTGTCATAATTATTATAATTAATTAAAAGTAGTTGCTATGTCGCTGTTGTTGTCTGTCCGTTTGCACCATTTGTGTCTGTCTTCGCATTGATTGATTTATAATTTCAACTCTGCTATGTGTCTGATTCGTGTGTGTGTGTGTATTTGTGTGTGCGTTCGATTCCACATATTTGTTGGCAGTGTTGCCAAATATCGCTCAGCATGTACAAGAGAATTGAAGTAATAGAGAGTCCTTTGCAGCTGGAAGTACCATTTCATAGCCTGTTTTATTATGCTCTCGCATACTTACATACAGTTATAATAACCCTGCAGTAACATGTAGTAGTCCTAAAATATTATACTATGTAACTAGTAAGAACTAKAATAAGAATTAATAATAATTTTTCATACAAACATTTTTTTAACAGGATCAGGATTCGATTAGCCTCAAACTGGCGCAAAATATACAGGAAAACTGATTTAATTACATGAAAAATAAATACAATTATAAATGTTTTAGAAAATAAAATGTTATATTAATGTATAATATATGTATATCTTCATAATACATAATTAGCGGCTATAGTTTCATAGGTTTACTTGCGTTAAATGTTTGATTGTTTTTAAAAGATAGTTTCACAATTATATCAATAGTGAGCATTTTCAAACTGGACGTATATTGGTTCAATATTATATTTTTTAACTAGTATTCTTCGGATTAGATCGATTTTGATCTGGATTGTAAAGGTATAACAGGTTTTTTACAAAGTTTCACTGCAGTGTTCATTTCGACACTAGTTTTGCTCTAGTACTTTTTCGGACCAGTCCGATTTTGTTCTGGTTTGTTTGATTTTAAAAATTTTTCTAACAAGTTTCACTGTAGTTACGATTTTGACTCTATTACAACTAGTGTTAAGCTATACTGTTTCGGTTTAGTCGTATTTTGACCCGGTTTTGTATGCTATAACAGTTTTTTCTAACAAAATTTTATTACAGTRAGCATTTTGACTACGGSTATAACCGCGTAAGCGATATCTTATCCAGTAAAGAATAAGAGCGTTTCGGCTCTATTAAAACTAGTTTTAAACTAGTATTTTTTCAGACCAGTACGAGCTTTGTCTGGATTTCAGAGTTTAAACAGTGTTTCTAACTAGTCTCACAGCAGTGATGATTTCAAAACTACAGCAACTAGTTTTGAACTAGAATTTTTTAGGAGCAGTACGATTTTGATAAGTTTTTTTTTTTTTGTGTTTCAAAAGATTTGTTAAACAGTTTCACTGTAGTGATGATTTCACCAATATTAAAAATACTTTTAAACCAGTTCCTTTTCGGACCAGTCCRATTGTAATCTGATTTTTTAAATTTTAAAAGCTTTCCTAACCAGTGTCGCTGAAGTTCCGATTTTGAAATTTACAWTCTGACATCTCATCTCATGCCATGGTCCCTTTTTAGTATGTCTGTAAGCAGTACAAATTTATCGCTTGTTCGACTTTTCCTGCATTCATTAAAGTTTCATTTTGTTTTTTTTTTTTATTTTTTGCAGAGGTAAAAATTAATTGCGTTTTTTATGGTTGCATTTTTGAGTTTTATAGCTTTTCTCACATTGCAAATTTTACTATTTTAATTAATTGTTTTACCTTTTTCTCGCATTCACAATGTCATTTTTATTTCAAAATTATTTTCATATTTGATGGTATTATAGCTTTACTTGCAATAACGCTGCTGGCAGTTCATATTGGAAATAGTGCATTTAAATCTTTCCATAAACAAAATTCCAAGTCATATAAATAAGAAGTCCTCGTATCGTGACAAAYGGCTTATTAAACCTTTAAAAATATTAAATTTTGCATCAAGCATTCAAGGGAACACATAGTGCGGAATTTCAAAAAA
>NW_017534464.1:368271-379088 GCF_001853355.1 Bactrocera latifrons
TATAAAAAATATTTGAATGTCTTAAAAAATCGTAAAACGTATTTAAATATAATTTTTTTCTATCAATTACACACACGCAGATTTAAGTCAACCACCTTTTTCCGCATCTTTAGCAGGCCCATGCGAGATACGCATAGAAATTGAAAAACCCGCAGACGGTAAAGCAACTAACGCTTGTTATAAACCTTATATATAAGTTGTATATATAAGTTTTTATGCCCTACTTTTCAAGTAAAATTTTCAAAATTAGCTACAAGCTTTTAAATTTTAAAGTGTCTACTACTAAATATTCTTCCAAATTTGCTAATAATTGATTATCAGTAAACTTAAATTGAATTTGAATACTTATATATTTGCTAAACCACACGTATTTTCGTATTTTATAAATAAAAGCACACCTTTTGCCACACAAATGTTTCAGTAGAGAAATTTCTTAACACTTAACAACACTTGAACCCGCAAGTAAACGCCAAGCACAAAATACCATATACCTATAGACCGCACATTAAATAACCACGCCAATCGCACACGAACACACACATAGTAACCGTTGCATACATACGCAAACTAGTAATCCGCTAGCACAACATTTTATGTCCTGAAACATTGTCACCTTGTAAGTTCTTCTTCTCTACTGTCGAGTTCTGCTCCCTTTGATTTATCAGATTTTCTTAACTACAAAACTTTTTCACCAGCAAGGCAGTCCTTTAATTGAAAAGCATACTTGCAATGACAGTTATTTGCGCATTTTACTTACATGTGATCATTTTCTTTTGCTAAGTACAGCTCAGCATCGTTCACATGTTTATTCCACTTGAGATTTATTGCTGTACAAATGCGTCAACTTCACATATGAAGTTTAYTTAATGAAAAACTATTTGCTTTGCTACTTGAAAATTACTTCTTCCTTTTCGCATTCTCACTCACTTCTCCTCTCTACCAACCGCATTCACTCTATCTTTGCCTTTTCGAAATAACTTTTATCATATGTAGCTTAGTTAATAATCATACTCGTATGTTTCTTAAACGGAAGTCATTTGACGCATGTAACATCTACTCAAAATTAAGCTTCTAGCACTCAGCCAATATTAAGTTTGTTATTCCCCCTACTTTTTCGTCTCCGTATTGTCAACACAACTAATTAAAGACTGCAAACTGTTTTGCTTACCTTCATTAGAGCGACCCTAACAACAAATTTTCGTAATAGTTTCAATAATTTGTGGGAGTACCCACACATACGACTATTTATCCTTGTAGTTGCACACACTTTCTTACTATGATCATACGGACATTTGTACATACATACAAATAACCTCAAATACTGTAAAATACACTTTCTTCATACAAAGATATCAAGTTGTTCTCCAAATTTTGTTTACTTTTTAGTCTTTGTTCTTTGAGCGCAAGCTGCTGCTGCCAAAATTTTATAGTTTTGAAATAGTTGGTTTTAAAAAACAGTTACAAAATCTATTTACAACATTTTGAATATGTATTTTTGGGTAGGTTGCTCATTTTATTAGTTTGCTTTTGTTGCCTGTCTTTGAGGTGAACTTTTTGTGGTTGTCCAATATTGTACAAATAAATGAAAGGAGAGAGTTATGCTACAATTGCATGTATATAAATACCGTTTAGAAATACATGCTATAACAGTTAATATATGCTAAATAAAATACAGCTTAATGTTGATAACAAGAACAAGTTTCTTGTAATATTTAATTATATTTAAGACTGCCATAAACATAACAACTATTATACATATTTTACTATGTCTGATGAAACAATGAAAGCTTCATATAAACTTTTTTTAAGCAATAATATTAAAATATGTCACAGAATCGGTCTAATTTTAAATATTTTAAACTGTATGAAAAAAGGCGCGTTTTTGACAAAATTATTACTTTTTTACATTTTGAGAAACTAAAACTCATAAAGCGTTTCACAAGTCCAATAAGATGGTATTCCATAAGTTTAGTTCAAAAGTTATCAAAGTGTTTCACAAGTACAATCTGACTTATTAAAGTTAAAATCGTTTTGTCACAAAAATAAATTCGTTTCTTTTTGTAATCTAAAAGCCTTAAAACGTTTCACAAGTTCAATTATGTTTTTTCCTGCTTCCATTACCTTTTTATTCCTTTTTCGTTGTATTTTGAACTCTTTTACTTGCCCATTTACGCACAAACGCATCATTTACTAAATAAACGCTTGAAAACTTTTAAATATTTTTCCTTCTGATTTCATTTAATTTGAGTAGCATTACTGCCATAGCCGCTTTTTCCTCTCATTATACCTTTTTCGTTCATTCCAACTTTTCCACTCATACAATTTTTTCCTTTCYTTACATTTTTTCCTTTTCTTCTACCGTCAATAGCACCACTCGTGTTTAGTGTCTTCATTATGACATCACAAGACATCTGTTGCCACAATCTTTATATTCATTTTCTGTTATCAGTATCACTTATCTTTATCTACTTTCAATCGTTATCCTTTTGTGGGTCACTTTATTACGCATTTCACTATTTTTGATACCTTTCTGAAGGTCTAATTGACTGTAATATTAACGCAGCGGCTCATACGATTAAATATTTTTATGTCGATTAATTTTTAGTACACGCKCATAATAATAGGTAGTAATATGGCATTTTTTGGGTTGAGCCATAAGCCCTTTATCGGTTAACTGAAATATACACACAAATATTTATGTATTTTGGGCATTAAAATAAAAYTTAATTATTTTCGGCTACACAGCACAGCTTAATAATTTTTCTGAAAACAACAATGTTCAAAAAGAGAGATTAATAAAATAAAATTATATAAAATATGTTTCATTTTAAAAAACGATTTCGTGCTAAAGCAAAGTATTTTACTTCCACAATTAACACAGGGTTTAACTTCACCAGAATTTCGTTGGAACTTCAATAAAAATACCTAAAAGTATTAACTATTTAACGATTACTACCCATTCTTCGAAAATCGCTTCGAACAAATCTCCATTTGCAAACAATTTTTGATAATTTTTATGCAACACCTACACATACATACTCCCCGCTCTCTGCTGTAAGAGTAAAGTTAATTTGGTTCATGCATATTTCATATTGTTTTCATTGTTTACCCAAAATTTTATCGACTAGTCAACAAACAAAATTGTGTAACTAATCAGCTGTGTTGAAAGTTTTGTTGCTTGTCTTGTGGCATGACACAGAAAACCTCAAGTTTTGTTGCATCTTACATATTTAGTCATATAATAGTATATCTACTTGTAGCTAATYGCAGTAAATTTTAGTATCAATATTATTTCTATGATATGTTCGAATATAATTATAAATTGACATACTAATATTAAATATTTATTTATGCAAAATTTAATTTTCTGCAGATGATGAATCTGGTGAAAAGTCTGTCTCAGTATTACTCAGCGGTGAGGAGTCCGAATTGATTTTCATTGATCATGCATATACAGAAATGAATGTAAGTATAATATACACCGGAAATTGTATAATATGGGATTGTCGAAAAAGTCTTTTCGTATTTCTAATCAAACTTTAACTTATGTTTTTATATTTATAATGAACTTTAATGAATCAAATATGTACCATTTTGATCGATCACTTTTTGCCATTTTTCCGCTAGAGACATAGKTTCATCAGTGTAAAACTTTTCTGATTTCTCGGCGACAAACTGCAACTAGTAATTTTCACAGGCTTCTCTTGAAGCCAACTTCACTCCATTAAGGGAGTTCTGCATTGCCCGAAACAAATAGTAGTTCGATGGTGCAAAGTGTGGACCATATGGTGGATGTATCAAAACTTCCCAGTCAAGCTCTCCCAGTTTTTGCCGAGTCATCAAAGATGTATGTGGTCTAGCGTTGCCCTGATGGAAAACGAAGCCCTCTCTGTTGATCAGTTCTGGTTTTTTCGATTGCTTGCATCACTAAAATATAGAATCAATCGTTCGTCGAGGCTGGAGAGGCTCATAGTGAATGACTGTTTTTTTTTTTTTTTTTTTTTTTTTTTTTTTTTTTTTTTTTTTTTTTTTTTTTTTTTTTTTTTGTTGCTTGCTTCAATTTCATCAGCTGTTGATAGTAAACTATAGAACCAATCGTTCAACTACGCTGGAGCAGCTCATAGTGGATTATTCCTTTCCAATCCTCGCATCATAAACTTTCCTTTTCGTCAAAATGTTCGAAGTGTTTCACAAGTTCAGTTTAATATATWCACATTATAAACTACAGAAAAAAAAACGATTTTCATAAAAAGTATTCAATTGCGATTTCTTTTTGTTAATCCCAAAAATCTTAAAGTGTTTCACAAGTTCAGCTTAAGTTATAAACATTATCCCACAATTTGAATAAGCCACTCATGTATAAATAAGCGCACAAATTGGAATTTCGAATTTCTTTTACTGTCTACTCCCAAAAAAGTGACTGTAGTGCTAAACCTACCGAAAAAAATCAGCGCTTTTCATAAAATGAATTTCAATTCGGTTGCTTTTTTTTAACATTAACATTATAAATTGTAAGAAAGTGTTTCATAAGTTCAATTATTTCTACCAATATTTGGCCTAAAAAATTATTTTCTTTATTTTTAACACTTTTAAGCTGTTTTCATTTCTCATTTAATCAAAAATACATCACTTTATCAACGTTTTCCTTGTAAATCGCAACTTAACATTTTTATTTATAATTAACCACGAATCATCTCAAATGCMCTCAAAATCTGCCACCATAACTAAAAATGCCATAAAAAGATTCATTAAGTTCCACATATCTCTTGCGCACATACTCGTGGCAGCCACTGTGCGCACAACAGAAAACAAATAAAGCCATCAAGAGCCAGACACAGCTGATTGCAATGAAAATGACGGTCACATCCTTTGGCCACTTGATGATGCGGACGCTGGTTTGACGCACTTAAACACCGCAAATACAAACACACACACATACACGCGCACATATGAGCTGAGTCTACAGCAGCACAGCTGTGATCATATGCTCGAGTGCTTCATCTACTTTGTAGTCGTCACATTGATTGTATCTGTATGTACGTCGATTTGCGTTTTTGGTTTTCTGGTTRCCATTACCACATGTAATCGCAATCGCTTGACGAGAAGTTAAATGCAAATCTCACAGCTGAGCTAAATTGTCGGTAAAACAGCAGCTGCTCTTGACCTTTAGCCAGCTATATATGCTAAGTGAAGAAAATAGCTTACAAGAATATGATTTTTTCCCAGCACATATGTATGKGGATATATGATTAATATTATATAAGTACTTATGTACAAGATATTTAGTGGTTAGGTTGTCATAAAAGTCTTACGGTATTTTCGCTAGTTGGCGCTGAGAACGCGTASTTCTAGTTTTATTCGTCGCATCGGGTCATGTTATACATTTTTGGAAAGCTCATTTCACGCGCTAACACGTGTTTGATTGATTGTCGTTTCTTTTAAGTCGTTCGTGAGTTATAGCGTCGCAAACTTGAAGCAAAATAAAGAGAAAATACGGCATATTTTACAGTACTACTACGATAAAGGAAACTATGCATCTCAAGCCGCCAAATAAAATTTGTGCAATTTATGGACCCGCAGTTTCTATTTCCACCGCACAACGATGGCTTCAACGTTTTCGTTCTGGTGTAGAGGTGGTTGAAGTTGCGCCACGTTCCGGAAGGCCTGTCGTCGAAAATTGCGATAAAATCGCTGAWTTTTCATYAAAAAAAGAAGTCTGAAGAGTCATCAAAAAGAAATTTTATGAACTGTTGAAAATTCAATAAAAATACCGCAAGAAATACCGCAAGACTTTTTTGACAACCTAATATTTAAATTTGCTACACTCCCTGTTAGGCCTCAGCTATGCATATCAGGCTCCTTTACTATCTTGAGATAGACATCTATATTTATATTGTACATGACAAATATATTTACTTTTTCAACAGTTTCCCATTCTCTTCTATAAATCAAATTAACGTATTTCGCTTTATTTTTCTATTTTTATGTGTCTCTTCTGCTTCGTTTACTCGAATTTGTGCTTCTTCGTGGGTKTTTTTGCTACTGCTCATCAATTTATAGCCTGATGATTGCCTATCCAGTTATGATCCGCACGGTTATTGTGTCATTTATTCGGCTGCTGACCGTAGCAGTTTCACTGTGGCCGAACATGTACTGCAAGTTTTGTGGACCAATCAAAATATCGCACAAAAGGCTGTCATTTTGGTGGCGAACAAAGCCGATTTGGCGCGCAGTCGGCTGGTGACATCCGATGGTGAGTAAAGGCATTATTACATATTAATRTTTATTTTAAGAATGATGATATAATATAATACAGTTACTTATATTTATGAAATGCAGTTACGTGTGGAACACTAAACAATTTTTTAAGAAATACTTTAAACAGAAAACCAAATAACTCCATTAAATCATTTTTCATACAACAAACTACGCAACAAATATTTCAAATTACCATGAAAATTCATAAAAAATATATGTATATTATACATATTACTCATAGAAAACTCAGCATTTAATCTCACTTTCTGTGCCTGCCATAACTGCTTCGTCAAGTGCTTCAACCCACAATTTGGCTAAGCCACTCATATATAAATAAAGGCACAAATTGGAAAAACTCTTCGGATTTGTCTTACTGACTTCTGCCAAAAAAGTAATTGTATTGTTGAACTCACCGCAGAAAATCGAACCATTGTTCTAGCAAACGCTTTCACACASCAGCGCTTGCAATACACAGCTTAATCGCTTAAGCTTATGCCACGTCATTTTTTTTTTCGTTGTCTCAGCTGTGCGCACTTATCTCTCATAATACAAATAGACAATTTTACCTATGTATAGCGCCCGTTACTGCGTCATGAATATATTTAATTTACTTTTGCATAATAGCATTTATTTTGCTCAATCATTGTGGGCTTGGTCTTTTTTGCCGCTTTTCTATTAGTTTTTTCTTTTGACTCACTTCATTTTTTATTCTCTTGCAAGCAMTTTCTCTGCTCTCCTTATAGCGGTTGTTGTGGCGCTCAACAAATAGCAATTTGATTGCATAAATTCCAATAAGCTCCTTTAAATGAAATAAAATTGCAGAAAAGTACGGCTAACAAAAACTAAAACCGATCACGGATTTTATTGTACTTAAAATGATATTTTTAGGCATCTCAAACCTTAAAAGTATGCAGTAATTTTTAGTCTTAATAGAAATGTTTGGGGATTTAATGGGGTATAGTCATGGGGCTAAACAGTTATATTCGTAGGGCTATATCTAATTGCAACTCTCGCGTCCTCGTCGCGCACCGTGGCAACGTGAGTAACCCTTGTGTAAGGTACGCTATCCAACCCGTTTTGGGCCGGGGGGAAAGGCTAAAAGAGAGGAAGCTTCAGCGGAGCCACTCCGACATGTTCAGTTTAAAGCTCCGCTAAAGTTTAATTGCAGCGACACGTGGTCTAGCTAGGTTGTTCGCTGGATTTGGAGTCCCGCCACGTAGGAATCACTCCCAATGAAAAAGAACAACAGCCTCGGATGAAACACTCGACTTCTTATGACAACCACAGCAAACGTAATAAGGACTAGCATTTAAGGATATGCAAGTGGAATGTTCGGTCTCTGAATTAGTAAGGTACCAACGCTCAGCGACTAACCGAACGTTTCAAAACCGGAGCATACTCTCGTAAGTCCCAAAGTAGTGATCTAGTGGCTGATGTTCAGAGCATACTGAAGTTATGGACACATAATCTGTGTAAATTACCGTGAGATACGCCTTCTTAATATTGCATATAAGGAATAAAGCTGTGTAAGCTGACATTGTGCAACACCAAAAGCTCCGTTAAGATCGGGAAATACCTCTCCGAGCAGTTCAATACCAACTTGGTTTGGGACGAGGAGACTCCCTGAGACTTCTTCACTCTATTTCTGGAGAAAATTACACGAGTTGCCGAGCTAAATAGAGAAAGTACAATCTTCTCTTTTCTCCAGACTGGACAAGGAAGCAAAGAAGATGGGCCTGGTTGTGAGCGACGATTAGACGAAATAATTCCTGTCATCAAACAAACTGTCGTCACATTCGCGACTAGGCTCCCACGTCCCTCTTGATAGTCATAACTTCGAAGTCGTAGATAATTTCGTCTATCATGGAACCAGCATCAAGACCAATGTGCTTAAGCTCTAACAAAAAAAAACATATTAAATGATTTTCAWCAAAACTAAACTCTGTAAGCATCGTTAACTTATATAAATAGTTGCATATATTCTGCACATCGCCAAAGAAAAAATGCTCTCTAAATATTTGTAAAAAAAAAACTATCAGTTCCGTTTGCCATTAGTTTTCTTCCAAAAGTGGCAGCCCAATTCTCGTCATTTAGTTTAACAAACGTGACCGYTGCTATCGTCGCCACAAATTGTCAACTTGAGTTTACCTTAACGCGTACTTAGTTCCGTTTCCGGTGTGATTTGCATCCTTAATGCCTTCAAAGTTATGAAATTGATGGAGTGTATAACAAATAAAGTCTGTCTTTCCTCTAAAAAAGAAAATGAAACGAAAAATAAATCAAGCATGTTGACTTCACCACCGAAGCACTTAGTAGTGCGTTATTGCCTGAAAAATATTTTTTGTTTCCCTTTCACGTACAGATTTGCGGTGAGCAGCTGCGCCAACGTGATTTAAGTTMGCAATCAAAGCAACAAAATTACGACTGGAATGATGAGTGGAAAAGTTTCTTGCAGACGAGACAATTTGTGAGCTCGCAGTCTGCTGATTTTGTGTCATTCTCTGCTGTTTAGTTGCGTGCAAAGTTAACAAAATTGTAAAAAGTTKTTTTCTAGTTACAAGTACACGCTACAGCCACCTTGATACATACATAGCTTACAGCGCCACTGAGTTGGTCACCGAGCTGCGTTTTCACGATTTAAATGTACAAGCAAATAATAAACGACAAATTGCGAGAAGTATATTTCGCWGTAGTAGATTTTTGTTCTCATTTTGTTTGTTTCGAACTCCTCCTTCAACCAAATGTTAACGAAAAATTGCTTGAGCAGCATTAAAGTTGAGTACAGAGTAGAGTAATGAGAGTTTAGAGTTACAAGTGCATGAAAATGTCAGACACAACARGTCACTTCCCCAAAAACAAWTACAAAAACAAAAAACAACAATYGCAAAACAAAAACCTGTTTGACTTTTCACAAACTCTTTCAAGTTGCGGCAACGCTTTTGCAMGTCATTGTGCGCGCGCCCCTGCGTATGAGTGACATTTTTTCCATTCGCAATTTTATAACGAAAACATAACCTGCACTTCGGTAACGTCATCGTTTCTGACCGTTATGCTCAAAATGTTTGCTCGCTTACTCCTTCAATTAACTTTGTATTTGTTTTCGTATTTTTCTCAACATTTTTTATTATTATTGTRCACATTCGTTGTTATTGTTATTATTGTCACAATGCGAACGCACTAAGTGACATTGTTTGCTTTTAATAAAGAAGCAATTTCAATAAAACGCAAACAACTTAATGTTGACATAATAAAGTTTTCATTTTGCATAATTTTTTCTTTTCAATTCAAGCACCGTTAGCTATTTGCTGGCTGTTAAAAGTGTACATGCTGTAGTTAAGGCCAAGGTGTGATGAAAAATTAATGATAAATTAATTACAGTTGCCAACTTCTCTTGACTGTGTTGTAGATGAAGTACAGCCTTCAAATTTAATAACTTTATAATTTTTCTGAAAGTTGTTGTGTAAAAATTTTCAAATAGAACACAGTGGCAATGTCATGTGTGTGTTTGAGTCATAAACACAAAGTAAAAAACTTATAGAAATTTGCTTAGAATCTTTATTTATTAAAAAGCTRTTAAACTTTACGAATTTTATGCAGATTTATCGAGAGGTTGCCACCTGTATTTAATTGAAAACATTATTGAATTATTTAATTAGTGTTTAATGTAGTTCTGTAATATGGAAAGWGATTTAAACAGTTTTTTATTACAAAAAAGAGTTGCCACCAATTTAAATTTTTATAGAAAAAAATATAAATTGAACTTAGTGAGGGTAATTAACTTTGATTTATTATATCATAATAGAGTTCTTTGTCAAAAATCGGTTAAACTTAACAAGGCTTATGCAGAATTACAGGAAGGTTGCCACCTGTATTTAATGAATAACATTAACTAGTCATTTAATATATGTAGTTTTTTAGTATGGAAAGAGATTTAAACAGTTTTTTGATACAAAAAAGAATTGCCACCTGTTTGGGAGTAACTAACATTAAATACTGAAATTGATTTCACATGCCTTAAGTGTTGCCACTCTCAGAAAATAGAAGTTTTCACATACATATATTGTGTTCAAATTAGTAATGCTTTGGAAATATGTTTAATTGTGTGAAATTCAAAAACATCTTAAGATGTTTTTTGTACACAACCAAGTTGCCACTTATCTTAATTTCTTTTTAATATAAAAAAGTTTAAAATTCAAAACCAAGTGGGCGTAATTTACATTCAATACACAATTTATTTAAAAATATCATAGTAGAGTTGCCACCCTTATCAAATAAAGCTTGCTACAYATATTTAGTTTTTAATTATTAATTACTGTAATATGCAGATTAAAGGAATGTTGCAATACGGAATATTTAAATGTATTTTTCATAAAAGAGCGTTGCCACTTGGTAAAAAATTAAAAAGGTACAACAGTTTTAAATCAATTGGGGGAGATTGACTTCGAATAGTGAGTTTAGAGTAATCCGCATCATAAGAGAGTTGCCACCCTTATACAATTTCTAAAAAAGAAAATTTATCAAAAGATCAAAAAATTTCTATAAAAGATATGGTTTTTAGA
>NW_017534464.1:379266-381084 GCF_001853355.1 Bactrocera latifrons
TGTTTATTAAATTTTATTAACTCCGCTTTGACTGTTCAATATTGCAGTGTGCATTAATATTAAACTTTTAATMAAAAAATCTAGTAATTCAAACGCAATCTTAATTTGACTCTGTAATTCAATATATTTACACAGCTTTCACTTTCACTTTCAAATTACTTTTCGCTCTTTTTATAGACACTTGTAATTTGCGCAAAATGTTCACTTTTTATCGCCAAACATAAATACAGTTATTATCCTGGTTATTAAGCCAAATCTATATATTAATGTCAGTTCTTAATGAGCTTCTACTTCTCAATTAACGAAAAACATAAATCGGRTATTTTTTATGCGCTCACCCACACAACCAAACCCTCTCTCTCTTAAATACTCATATGTCGAAATTTCATTACACAGATATCCGCTGGCCTACCGCTCACCCCAGCTATATCATATGTGAATGTCAAAACAAAAAAAAAAAAAACAAAAAAATATATACACAAGCAATTAAATAAGTTAACGAGGTCGATGCAATGAAATTAATGATGTTTCCACAATACTTCACGTACATTCGACAATATGTTGGTACTCATTTATTAATGTCATGCTGTTGATTTTCGGCAGCGCTTTGTGTATTATATGATATTCGCATAAAAGTGTGAACTCTTGTGTGTGTGAGTTCATACAGTTGTATATGATGGCATTAAAAGCCAACTGCCAAATATTAAATACACATTTATGACAGTGCCACGCAAATATATTCATTTGTGAATGCAAACAAACTGCAATAAAATCGCATGATACGTGAGTGCATATTTATAGCGGTGTTGTTTAAGGTTACTGTAATATTTTTGAGGCATTTATGTAAGTGTGTTAGTCGTTTACTTGATATATACGGTCATATGGTGTGTGTCCTAGCTAAATTTTGCTATAACACTAATTTSTTATTAGTATTTGCCCCAAAATCTAGGCTATGTTTGTTATCTCTTTTATTAATGCTCAAGTATAAATTAGTTTCATTTTCACTAATCAGCATAAAATCCTAAACAGTTTTTGATTACCAAACTGTTTTTAAATTGGCACGCTTCATACCCGAAATATTAAATAAACTGTATTGGGAGAATCCGTAAATTATGTTGTCTTTTAATTGCCACCCTGAACGATCGGAATTACATTTGTCGCGATGCTAACTCCCTTTTGGGTCGGAGACCGTASAAAACATATGAATATCTAAATGAKCAGCTTGACGAGCTGAGTCGATTTAGTCAAGTTCGTGAGTATATATGCGAGCTRATCGCACAGTTTTTAAGATATCGATCTGAAATCATGCACACGTTCTTTTCTCTCCAAGAAGCTGCTCATTTGTCGAAACCGCCAAAA
This sequence comes from Bactrocera latifrons, assembly GCF_001853355.1. Classification (NCBI taxonomy): domain Eukaryota; kingdom Metazoa; phylum Arthropoda; class Insecta; order Diptera; family Tephritidae; genus Bactrocera; species Bactrocera latifrons. The sequence continues at coordinate 380,626 of NW_017534464.1, forward strand.
TCRAAGCACTATGGCATATAGCTGCCATATAAACTGATCAATCGGAATTTAGTACTTGTATGAAAAASTTTTTCATYTAACAAGGTATCTTCGCGAAATTTTACAAAGGTCATAAYTTAAGGCAATAATATAATCTCATAAGAAATTGTTCAAATCGGATTACTAYAGCATATAGCATATARCCATATAGCTGTCATAMAAACTGACCGATCCAAATCAAGTTCTTGTATAGTAAACTATTTTAGTTGACAAAGCATATACCCGAAATTTCGTGTAGGTTATTACCTCAAACATCGCAAGAATCTGCGAGGAAATTTTTCAGATCGAATTACTTTAGCATATAGCTGTCATACAAACTCACTGATCAAATTTAGTTCTTACATGGAAGCTTTTGCTTTAGTGCAACCAATTTAATTTAAGAAAGAATTTATTTTTAAAAATTCGATGTAACGAAACAGC
>NW_017534464.1:381784-388102 GCF_001853355.1 Bactrocera latifrons
CATTTGCACATAATCTCTTCAAAATTTTATTATTTTGATTCAGTATCACGTCATYGTACCAGATTCGTCTTAATAAATAAAATTTGAGTAATAAACATTTTTTTGTGACTTTGACACTGACGAATGCCTATAAAAACCAACACGTCTGGAGCACGAATGATTAAAACACTTATTGCCGCCAAAAATGTAGCTATTGTTGACCAAGCGCTMGCGGGTATCAAGCAATTTGGCAATCAAGAGGAACTTGAAAAACACAACTGCGCGTACGTAAAGCGTTAAATGCATAACAAAACGAAAGTAAATAACTCATTTTGACCATTCAAATATCATTTATTACAACGCACGCTCGACGTCAGGCGCCGCGGCATTGAACTCTTAAACTTTTAGCGAACATTTGCGTCCACCTGTTAGTTGCAAATGAGAGCGAAGCAATAAAAACAAGAAGGCTATAAAAACATAAAAAAAAAAAAAAAAAAAAAGAAAAGAAAAAATTATAAAAAAAATTAAAATTAAAATAAAAGACCTACTCAATTACGTATTTATTTCCTTTTGAATTCATTATCACATTAGCAATTACAGTTACTCATATGTTGTTGTCCGTTTTTTTTTACAATTACAGAGGGCAAAGCCATGGCCACCGCCTATGATTGCAAATTCATCGAAACCTCGGTGGGCATTAATCACAATGTCGATGAGCTGTTGGTCGGTTTGTTGTCGCAGATACGTTTGAAATTGGAAAATCCGGAAAAATCAAGGTGAGTTGACGGCGAAAGCGGAATAATTGAAACGAAAATGCTGCACTTGAGCGGCAATCAGCTGTGCGTGTGTGTGTATGTGTGTGCATACACATGTGGTCTAAGTGAAAAAAAAAAGAAACAACAGCCTGGTGTGCGTTCAAATCAATTTTAATTACATTGTCAAAGCCAAGGGTGATGGCAACAAAAGCAAAAGCAAAGTAAGAGAAAAATTAATGAAAAGCGCAAAAAAATCTTAATTGCCAAAGTGCTGTGCTGTGATTGCAGCAGCAAAGCAAGAAAAATGGCAAAAAATGGATTCACTTTAACTAGTTACTCATACATGCATGTATGTGTGTGTTCGTGGGCATTAGCTGAAATTTGAAATCAACGAAAATTGGAAATGGAAATATGCACGAAAGCAATTAAGCCAATTCAGTAGCAGCTCACCGTGTGTCAGAGGTCGCCATGTTCGAGCAATTCATTAATTGCGCCCTTAAATGGATTGCATTGTGGCCCAGCTAAGCGCGCGTCTGGAAAAAATAACTTTTTTCTACTTACAAATGCAATACATAGACATAAATATATACATACATACATACATACTACAGAGTGCCGTAAGTGCTGTCTACTGTGCCGTCACCCTGACTTTGCTTTGTTCTATGCTAGTCTGTTGGCGCTTTTCTTGTTTCACTTTGCTACATTTGGAAATTTCAATACTCCACTTTAGCTCATTCKTTTGCTTACTTATGCACGACCCTACCTCTGCTCAAACAATTTTATTTACACAYTACCCACCGATTTATATTCATCACTTTTGTATTCTGCTTTGCAGGGATCTATTCCGTAAACGTTCGATACGTAAGTCGAAGCGTCGCGCCTGTTCACCGCTCGGTGGCGCCTGTCTCACCGGTGGCACTAACCCCAACACACCGTTGGGACCAATGAATAATGTCATTTCCGATGTGAATACACCGCCTGGCAGTGCACAAAGCAGGTGAGTAAGTGATGCTGAGACATCTGTCTAGTGAAATTATATTTATTAGGGTGGYACTATAMAAWTTKTTTGTAATAGTTAATTTTTTTGTTRTAATTAAAAGTAAGGTGGGCTTAATAAATACTATTTGAGATGTTTAGATAAGCACAGTTATGTATGCAAAAATAAGTGAAAACGTTAACAAAGAGTATCCTGAACAAATAAAAAAAAATAATGTCCATATAAAGACTAGATTTTGTTTGGTTAGTTTAACTATTTGCCATGGTTGTTCGATCTCAAATTATTTTTCGGAGTTTATAGGTTAACTTAGCTAAMATTATCTGCCAACTTTCGTGAAGCYAACTCGTAAAATGAAAAAATCGTGCATCCATGCTCTTAATTCTGATCTCTTATTTCGTTTGGCAGCTGTATGCTATAGTGAACCGATCTTAACAATTTCTTTGGATGTTATACCATTACCACAGGCAATAACTCATGACAATTTTGTTGAATATAACTCGTCTAATAAAAWAGTTTTCATACAASGGYTTRAATTTGATCGATCAGTTTATATGAYAGCTATATGMTATAGTATTCCAATCTGAAAAATATCTTCAAAGATTGTAGTGTTGTGTTCGAAAATAAGACATGCGAAATTTTTTGCAGATATCTCTTCAAATAAATAAGTTTTCCATTCAAGAACTTTATTCCGATCGTTCAGTTTATATGGCAGTTATATGCTATAGTGCTTCGAAATCGATGGTTTCGACAAATGAGCAGTTTCTTGAAGAGAAAAGATCGTGAGCAATTTTTCAGTACCATATTTCAAAAACTAGTTCGCATATATACAGACAGATTTACAGATGGTCACTATTAAGTCAACTTAGCCTGTCATGCTGACCCTTTCTGTATATAAGTACATTTTATAGGTCTTTGGTTGCTTCCTTTTGAGTATACAATGAACATCCCTATTGAATGCCAAAGACCATAATGAATACCAATTACTATAATAATATAATCAAYGAGAACGGAAAATAGTTTTGTGGTTAGAAACTTTTTTGGAAGATAGCATGCCGAATATAATGTATTTATGGTAATGGAAAAGTATTTTGAGTTAGCAAAGCTGGCATATTACAACTTGTAGTTGAAAAAAAAAAAAAAAATATGGACATTGAAACCTTTTTATGGTTGGAGTAAAAGTAATTGGCAACGGCACATTCTAGTTTAGAGGATGTTATTAAAATTTATATTTAAAGCTAGCCTAGCTAGCCTCGAGCGTACAAGTTCTCAAGGTTGTATCTCCGTTACTATTTCTCGGCTCAACTTGAAAATGTTTTTGAAACCCGTAAACCCATGTAACCGCTTAACTATCATACTTTTTATGAATAAAATAAGCTAAACTCAAAATGTGTTTGGTTCACAATTTATAAATATTTTCTTCGKACCACCTTGTGCTACACAACTTTTRAAACTACCACAAAAAATATACAAAATAATACTAATTATATTTTCTTGTCCTTTCAGCCCKCGCAAATACCGTGGCTCTCGCACATCGACCAGCCTAAAGGTGAAAGGTCTCTTGGGACGTGTTTGGGCGCGAGACTCCAAATCGAAGAGTTGCGAGAATCTGCATGTTTTGTAAGCASTCAACGCGCCTGTTCTAATTGTCCGCTCAAACATGCCGCGCTAAGCGTGAATGCTGCGTGAATGTGTTGTTGTTGTCTTTCAAATGTATAAAGTTGAAATATAGTTGGGTGCGTGCGTCAAGAGCCGGAGGAATTAAAAATTACTGGAAATTTTGGAACAAAAGTAAACATAATTAGATTTTTGCAAGCAGTCGCTAGACACACATACATACATACCCAGCAAAAGTACTGCAAATTATAAGAATTTAAGTGATAAGTGTGAGAAAAAAGTAAACGGAAACCGTATGCGAGTAAATCATGAAAGAAGTAAGCGTATGTTTCATTTTTAATTTTTTTATTGGTTTTTTTTTTGTGTAAATAGTAGTAATTATATACTTATTGTAATTAAATTAAGTAAATTTTGTAGCAATTATCGTATTATGTCTGTATTTTTCACGAGTAGTATTGAGAATTGTAACCGAAGAATGGTAACTACTAATAAAGTGTTTACACTACACACTATACACATACACATACATATAAACATGCATACAAACACGACGAAAAAATGAGTAATTTATATTTTTAGTTGGTGATTTTTGTAGTTTTGGTAACTGATTTTTTAAATGTATTATTTTAGTATTTAACTACATGCAAATATGTATGTACATAAGTTGATTGTAACTGTATTTAATATAAAAAATATATACTGMATATTGATACTTGAAAATTAATTTGATTTTTTATTTATAATTTTTTAGTCTTTTAGTAAAGTTGAGTAATTTTTTTGTTATTAATTGTTTTTTTGGAAATATTTTTTTCAGCTAATTTTGTTAACAATATTTCTATTATTACTTCAGTTAGTTGATTTTTCGTATGTTCTCTTTATTTCCAATTATTTTAACAGTAAAACATTTAAGCGTTTTGCAATTGGCGCGGGTTTGGCATTGGTTTGTGTGTCACATTTAACTGACCAATTGAARAATTAAACATTTTAATAATGAAAATAAAAAAAATAAAAAATAGTATTTAGAAAACTATCAAATCCGTCAGAATTTATAATGAAAACCATTTTTTTAGAATTTCGTACCGTTTATATAGATGTCTTAGTACATACACCAGGCCACGTGTAATTTTTGTAGTCATATGTAAATTACTTATCGGAAAACATGTAGYTTGTAGTGTCATTTTTCAATAGCAAAAAAAAATAAAAAATAAAAAATTGTATGGCTATTATAACACAAAAGTTTTATGGAGCAGTCTACCGTCGTTAAAGTGAAACTGGGTTGCGTTGCTGCTTTTCAACTTAAGCATATTTTATAAATAAATAATGCAATTATAGTTTATTTTTTCATTACATTAAATATGCATTAAATTTATATTTATATTGGATATCATATAGTGCCGATGAAAATTGTATAGATTAATTTATCTCATCGAAAGAAACCAATTCTCATGTTAGGTTAAGTTGATATTTCAGCGTGGCGCTGGAGTCATACTCAGTGTTTTTTTGTGAAGCCAAAATAAAGCACTTATTGACCTCGTAAATTCATGTTGCCCTTACAAAACGAAAGAAAAAAGAAACCAGACCCAACATACTACTAATAGAGCAATTAAGCGAATTTTCACAATTTAACCGCTAATTGTTCTCAATTTAGCTACAAATTATTCTCAATACACATATATTTGGCTCGATGAATTAGTATTGATTTCTTGAGAACAAGTAGAGAATTTTCGGAACTTCACCGCTAATTATATTCYATTAGCAGCAATTAACTAATTGCTCCACAATTGTTAACAATTTGTCACAAAATGTTTCAGTTAACTATTTACTCGATTAKTAGTTAAATTGACAGAAATTTCTGWAGAAAGTCGCTATGCAACCCTGTGAGGTGTGTTCACTGACACGAGGGTAACATATGTACAACGAGGAAAAAGTTGTCACCAATGTCWACAAATAACTCAAATTATATAAATATCCTTGAATACAGTAGCTTTTCATTACAGCCGGTGCAGTGACTTTTGTCTCAAATCTTTCGTCAGAACAAAGTCAAGTACTAATCGTCCATATTTAAAGGTATGCGACCGCGATGAGTCAATTTATATCTCGATTGTCTYAGCTAACTGATCTTTTTGAATATGGTGAAGGCAATAAAATATTAAATTTTTAATTCAATACCAAGAGACCAGAGAAACAAGTCATAGAGTTCCTGGACAGTGGTCTACCAGGCTAACCTACACAACAATAATTTTTGGTTGAGATGATTTTTTGTTTACTTTTTGTCTGATCCTGAAACAAAAGCTTATACTTCCAAGCTGATTGTATTTTCAAAATTTTTGGCAATCAGAAAAATTTTTATTGATCTTAAAAAGACAAAACAACACTATAGACTCATGACTTTCCATGAGACTTAAACCAAAAAAAAAATTTTTTTTTCAAGCGTGAAACCAACAAAAAACATCAAAACAGCCGTTCCCATTCTAATTGCAATGACTCTCAGATTTCACAACTGTCATAGAAACGGCTTAAGCATATGTGTGTGAGCCTCATTTTTCTTCCAACACTACTCGATGTACYGTTAACCATTAGCCGTTCACGTTGGCCGATAACACCAGTTTATGATGTTTATGTACAACAATCTATTAAATGAACAACTCTATTGACCGGACCGGAAGACTGGTCCMGCCAGCGTCTGCTTATGGAAGATTTCATTGTACTAGGTTTGTTCCTGAAATKCGTTTAGCTCTATTAACCGGACAGAAAAGATGGTTCCGGGATTGTGCAAGCAATGCGTTTAATATCGGGTTAATCTAAATATAATTAGCAATATTCGCTGATATTCGGTTTTCATATAGAAGTCTTGCCTATCTTCTTTACCTTTAATAAATGCCATTCAATAWGCTTTAGGATCAAATTTGATCCGGACTGGTCCAAATATGTAGGGACCAAACTCTAGTCAAACATATAAAATGTTGTAAAATA
>NW_017534464.1:390860-399745 GCF_001853355.1 Bactrocera latifrons
CTGCTAGCTGATGCTATTGGCACAGCGCGAAAGCAGGCATTTCAGATGAATCACTTCTTGGACAAGGAGCGCATTTTGGATGCACTCAAATGTGCTAGCACAATGTTAAGCGAATTACGCACATCAATGCTATCGCCGAAGAGCTACTACGAGTTGTGTGAGTATGCCGTGCACTTACTACTAAAAATAATCTAGATGTGTATAAGAGACAGGTATGACTACAGTACATTTGATGTTTAACTATAACTATGAGAAATGTTTTTATGAAAAAAATATTAAATTTTTTTTATATAAAACGATAATATGGTTTCTTGTTGGCGATATTTCTTTACAAAATATAAGTTACTGTTTACATTAAAATTAAATTTAAAACAAAGTAAGTATTCCAAATTTCGTAATAAAACGAATAAGTTAATCAAAAATTGGTATTAAAACTTTAATAAAACGTATAATCAATTAACACACACATATATACGCAAATACATACACAAACATAAATTGAAAAATTAAATAAATAGCAAATATTTTATACGTGCTTAATTAAAAACATGTTTACTCAAAAAACATAAAAAAAAAACAACAAGCAGTAATTTAAATAGAAAATCAAAAATTGTTTTAATTATTCCGGTGTTAAGCTCTAAATGTTTTCGCATAATAAGTAAATGTACCGTAATAAAAAATAATAATATATAAATTCGACTAACGGTAAWTGAATTGCACATTTTTGTACCCATATTAGTCCTTTCCCACAATGTTGGACGTAACTAGAAAACCACTTTATTAACATATACATTAGTGAGTGATAAACTTAATTTACAAAAACAAAACAAAAATATAAAATAAAAAAAAATAAAAACTTGAATAAAATCAAATATGCTGCACAATGGAATTAAAAAAAAAATAAAAACTTGAATAAAATCAAATATGCTGCACAATGGAATTAAAATATTAAACAATCGATTATGGCAGGTCGGCACTGAAACCCCCAATTGCGCAACACAAACGACTTGAATCATGTTGAAATTTGAAATTGAAAAAAATTGCGATTTACCGACTCAAGTGCCACGCAAATTGCATAATCGATTCGTTAGAGGAATATATACGCTCTTCTCGAAGAGTAAAACATTAATTAAAAATATAACAAAAAAAAAAAAAATTAGAACAACTCGACGTTTTTTGTATTTGTGTGTGTCCAATTAAATCGTAATCGAGCAAATAAAATAAAAGTAAAGTGGAATGATTTCACATTTTTTCATGCATAATAAGACGCATAGGTATTTACATTCATATACATATGCATATATAAATTTAGTAAAAAAAAAAGTTAAGAAAATAAAATTTATATTTACACAAAAATACATACAGATGTATAATTGTCGTTCCAGAAAAAAAACATTTTTCAACTAATGGTGTTTACTAAATATGTAAAGGTATTTAAATACATAACAGACTCGCATTGTTTGTACAGAATGGAAATGTAAGTGGTTACGGGTTTAGCAAATTGAGTGAAGCGCAAGAGTATTTTGAAAATTGAACACATTGTAGCACAAAAAATGCAAATATGTACCTATAACGGTAAACTGAAAACTGTAGCATACATATTTTTGCGATTCTTACTGAGAATGTATGTGACCTGGTCTACGRAAAGGGGGCTTAGGTGTCAAAAAATCCAAAAAATCAATTTTCACTTTTTAGTTGATTCGGATAGAAGATGAGATTTTTAACAGCTGTTTCCCAGAAAACTAGTTTTCCCACGTTAGCTCCCTTTTCGTAGACCAGGTCAGATATAGCTAGTTTGATTGGTTAGAAAAAGAAATGTAAATTGTTAAATGAATACATAATTATGTATATCAATGTATTTATTATTTAAATTTAATTAAAAATAAAAAAACCATAACTGCATTATTTTTTCTAAGTAAAATCGTGAAAATAAACTTAAAAAATTAAGAGAGAAATAGTTTTAATAAGTAAAGGATTAATATGGTAAGTAAAATAAATACATTTATTTTCATTTTTAAAAAAATTTTTACATTATATACAAGTTTGCTTATTTATTATAATAGAATTGAATTAAACTGAAATACGTAGAGTACGTGGATAATAATTCAAAAAGGTAAAATAAATCACTACTAGATGGCGCCGAAGCTCTCAAAAGCAGCAAAAAAGGACATATATTTATAAATTATATGCAGAGTCGGTTRCGCATTGTAAATATGCGAATCTGTAAGCGTACATTCCTTAACATCGGAAATAGCATAAGTTCTCTGCTTTAACACAGAAAACGCTCAATTCTGCTATTTTCATGATACTGATGKTAAGTGGTGAAACATGCTCATCCAAAACAGTAAATATCCCCAAATTGAAATATCCCTAAATTTTCGCAACAATTTTTCACCATTAAAGCAACTCTGTTATCGTCAATTTGACATTTTACACTTTCTTTCCATTGACAACACGAATTACTGTAAAAACAACAAAACATTCGTCAGCAAAGTGAAATGTCAAAGTTAGTGAAAATCGGAAAGAAAAGATTCATTGGTGCTGCAGGAAATTTTGTAACTAATTATTAATAGTTAAACAAAATACAATACTTGATTGTTTAAAACATTAAAATAGGCAATATTAATAAGGCTATACGCTTCAATATTTCATAAAAACACAGAGGCGAATATATTATGGTAAGTGAGCAGCGTTGACCGAAAGCAGCTTCACTTCCAATTTAAAAACGGAGGAGGTTGAGGCAATTAAAATGTTATGAAAAAAGCAGTGATACGAAAGTTGTCTTTGCTTAAAGAGTAAAAACTAAAAAAAAAAGTGTATAATTTTGCGGTGTGAATGAAATAAACAGAGTGCAGGAGAATTGCTGTTAAAGTATTTTAAAAGGTGTTAACCAACACACACCTGCACTTCATAAGATTTTTCGTACATAGAATATGTAGAGTGCTGATTAGAACGTTTTAGTTAAAATTATTCAGAAAGAGCAATCTAAGTTTACCTAAAATACAAAAACATTATATGTTTCTTCCTCAAAAGTTTGCAATTCTTCAACACATTTGCGATTTATCACATATAACGGAAAACGTTGCATTAACAAACTAAATATCCCATAAACACACATATCGAGYAAGACAATTTTACTACGCCCACAACTGGCACAACGGCGGTCGGCATGTATCCATGGAACTCAACTTCTTACAGCCCAAGTGGCGGTGGTGGCGTCAATGGCCGCAGTGGCGAACGCCGCATGGTAAATGATACAAATGCAAAAGCACACATATATCTAATAAAGTAAATKRCAAAAGTAGCAACACTTATTGGCTAACTAGTATACACCCACTTTCAACAAACCCCGACCATACTCCTAACACCTTCTYATTCGCAAAACAAACCTTTACTTATTTGTTTCATAATATAACTGTCTTGTAGGTTTTGYATATGTTGCCTTGTGGGCTGAAGAAGTAATTTAATCTACTTACAACTCAGCAGAGGGTTTATGTTTGCAGCACAATAGACCCTGAATCGTGGTGCAATCCTCATTTATTTATCTATGTTTGCAGTAATTTTATGTTTGTGCTTTTGTTCCTCTGGTATATTGTCGGGGAAATCGTTATGCTGAATAAATTATTTTCTTAAGAGCCGTTGATAAGTGTCGAATTAAATGSATTGCCTTATATTGGCTGTTACCGATTACCAGTCAATTTTTTAACTACTGCTGCTTAAGTAAGATCTCAATATAAATTATATATATTTTTACATGTTTCATAACCCTTCAATTAACTTACAATGCCATTTAAKTAGGCAGAAATATACTATACCATAAATAAGGAAAAGATTCTCTATCAATTCTTTGAATACAACTAATGTTTTATCTTATTTAAGTTTTTATTTATTGTTCTATATTATTTTTATGCATTTCTTTAACAATTTTCYATAAAATTTATGTTYTGCATCAATTTTTGTTGGTACACACCCCATAYAAGGCGCGAATTGATTGAAATGTTTAAACAATAAGTGATTGTGTTCAATATTCTTAAAAAAAGAACTYAGTTTCCAAATATAACGAAAATGCTACCACACATTTGTACGATCACCGCCCCCAAGTCAGAGCAGCCATTCGTATTAGTAATACTAAATTTCATTTGTATTCTAATTTTTTTATTAMAATTTTTATTTACTTTCAACTTGATTGTTTCCATAAAAACCGTGACTCTTTTTCCTTCCAAAAATTATCTTAAAAAATGTAAGTATTATTTTTCTCAGATCCCACCACTTTAACCTCAATAAGCGTGCTTATCATTGGCGTCTTGTTATTTAACTTTTATATGTTTGTAAATTTTGTGTACATTTATAATTGTTGGGTAAGACATACGTACATTTGTTCATTCATTTATTGTAGTTGTGGTTATGGAAAGAAATTCACAAATAAATTTGTGYCTGTGCATTTTTTTACATTGGTACTAATTGGTGTTGCCGTTGTCAAATTGCACTTCTACACCAGGTCCATATCAACATTTGCTATATAGGAACTTTTACATATGTGTGTGTGTGTGTGTGTTTATATGTAGCGCGTCTTTATTAAAAATAAATTTATGCGATATGCATACGTATTTATGTATGTATGTATTTACATACATATATACATATGTAAATGTATGTGGGACTCTTTCGTTCGTTGTTGACTCTTGTTCAATTGATATCAAGTCGCAAATCATAATTGAAATAAGAATGCAACTACGCTAAACAATGTTGTAGAATATGGCAACGCGACTTGCGTCTTTATACCTGCATTTACACTCTGCCGCTCATATTAATATGTATTCTATTTAATATTTCCCATAAATAAATACAAAATTCCAGACCATGCCGGGTGGTTTAGACGATCAAGAGAAGCTGCTAGCTGATGCTATTGGCACAGCGCGAAAGCAGGCATTTCAGATGAATCACTTCTTGGACAAGGAGCGCATTTTGGATGCACTCAAATGTGCCAGCACAATGTTAAGCGAATTACGCACATCAATGCTATCGCCGAAGAGCTACTACGAGTTGTGTGAGTATGCCGTGCACTTACTACTAAAAATATTACTAAATGTAAATTTTCTTATAAAAATAAAAATGACTCCTTTAGATATGGCCATCACAGATGAGCTCTGTCACTTGGAATTGTATTTGAGCGAGAAGGGCAAGAAGGAGACAGATTTCTATGAACTTGTGCAATATTCGCATACGATTGTGCCGCGTCTATATCTGCTCATAACCGTTGGCATTGTGTACATCAAAAAGGATTCAACGCTAAAACGCAGCATACTCAAAGATTTGGTGGAAATGTGTCGCGGTGTGCAACATCCTTTACGTGGTCTATTCTTACGTAACTATCTGTTGCAATGCACACGCAATATACTGCCCGATGTGCTGATGGCTGAAAATGAACACGAAGGCAATATATTAGATGCCATCGAATTCGTTTTGACGAATTTCGCCGAGATGAATAAATTGTGGGTGCGTATGCAACATCAGGGGCACTCCAGCGAAAAGTCGCGACGTGAGAAGGAACGTGAAGAGCTAAAGATATTAGTGGGCACCAATTTGGTACGTCTATCACAGCTGGAATCTGCCACATTGGGACAYTATCAACGTTCCATATTGCCTGGTATTTTGGAGCAAGTGGTCAGTTGTCGTGACGCCATTGCGCAAGAGTACCTCATGGAGTGTATTATACAAGTATTCCCCGATGAATTCCATCTGCAAACGTTAGATCCGTTCCTGAAATCATGCGCACAGCTGGAAACTGGTGTGAATGTTAAAAATATTATAATATCATTAATTGATCGCTTGGCAGCGTACAACCAGAGAAGTGGCAAGGTTTGTTTGTGCACATTATTTTAAGGATTATTAATGTACGTTAAATTTTTAATTTACCTTCACAGACCAGCGGCACAGATATCGAGTCCATTATACCACCCGAGGTGGAGTTATTCGAGGTGTTTAGCATTCAAGTGGCAAACATTGTGCAGGTATGCATTTAATTTTTCTATATCTAGTTCCTTATAAGGCATTATTAAACCTTTTGTGCACWAATTTTCAGAAGCGCATCGACATGCCGCTGGAGGATACGATATCTCTGCAGATTGCATTGCTGAGTTTGGCGCAGAAAGTCTATCCAGATCGCATTGATTACGTGGATAAAGTGCTCGGCACTACCACACAAATTTTGGAAAGCCTTGAAATGAACAAGTTAGTTACATGCATTATAACATTACAGATTTATGCGATATTAACAAAGCCAATATCGTTTTATATAATAAAATTTTCATACTTTTCATTTTGTTTTTTTTTTTTTTCCTTGCAGCATTTCACATTTTCTGTCGGTGAATCAAGAATTGTCACGCCTCCTACGCATTTGCATCGATTTCTACAACAACGCATTGACTGTCATACAACTGAAGAATTTCACACCCTTGTTAGACAAGTTCGACTATATTTCACGAAAGTCATTGGCACTCTATTTGGTTATGAATCTGCTCGAGTTTGAAACGCTTATACCAACAGCTGAACAAGTTGAACATGTACTGACTATAATCGCGCCGCTGATCAAAGATGAAGAMGCGCCTTTGGGACCCGATGGTAAACAAGTGTCTGCACCTGCCAACGGTAATAATGTCGATCCTGAGGAATTCGGCGAAGAGCAAGGCATTGTCGCACGGTAAATTTTTGATTTTTAATATTCTACGTATATAAATTGTAAACTGTTKTTTCGCACAGTTTCATACACTACATGAAGGCCGATGAGCCCGACATGCAATACAAAATCCTACAAACGGCACGCAAGCATCTRGGTGCCGGTGGCTCACAACGTATTAAACACGTGCTACCGCCACTGATCTTCGTCGCCTACCAATTGGCCTACAAATATCGTGCTATTTCGGAAGAGGATGAAAATTGGGATAAGAAATGTCARAAGATACTACAATACTGCCACAGCACAATTGCGGCGATAGCAAAAGCCGATATGGCTGATTTAGCTTTGCGCTTGTACCTGCAAGGTGCGCTGGTTATCGATGAAATCGGCTATTCGAATCACGAGACAGTGGCTTATGAGTTCATGACGCAGGCATTCTCTCTTTACGAAGATGAGATATCCGATTCGAAAGCGCAACTAGCCGCCATCATGTTAATCATGTCCACATTTGAGCAAATGTCATGTTTCAGCGAGGAGAATGCCGAGCCGTTGCGYACGAATTGYGCACTGGCCGCTTCCAAATTGCTGAAGAAGCCCGATCAGTGCCGCGGTGTGGTGGCGTGTGCAGCACTCTTCTGGAGTGGCAAGTAAGTGCAAAAATAAAGTGAACACCAACAAATCAATCTGCTTTRTACTAAATGACTTGCATTTGCTTTGCAGGAAAAACGCTAGCGAAATGCGTGATGAGAAGCGCACGCTCGAGTGCTTGAAGAAGGGCGCACGCATAATTGCGCATGTGAGTAAAAGCCATAAAAATTGCATTTTYATATAGAAAACATTATATAACTGTGTGCAATTCAATTTCAAGTGCTTGGACGTTGGCGTACAAGTGCAGCTATATGTCGAATTACTAAATCACTATCTCTTCTACTTTGAGCGTGGCAACTCACTAATCACCGTGGCAATGTTGAATCAGGTGCGTAAAGTATAATATATCAAATAAGCATGTTTACTTGATATTACACTTGTTTATCGATTTTTCTACAGCTCATCGCTAAAATTAATGAAGATCTACCGAATCTAGAGCCCACTGAGGAGACGAAACAAATCGAAATGCATTACAAGAATACCTTAGCACATATTAAGAGTCGCATGGAGTCGAACGATGCCGGCTTAGAGGTTTCATTTGCGGGCATATCCATCGATTAGTGARAATAATTTACTTTTAAAATTACTTAAAACGCTTTGTATTGTTGTACAGCTTGCGTTCGCACCATACATATTTTAATTTGAATTATCTTTATATGCATATTTGTAAAGATTGAGTGAAAGTAACAAGTACGTACGTAYATACATACATATGAAATATGAAACACCAGCCCACATGCACTTCTCGAACAATATGTTAACCTCGGTTAGACTAAAAAGATGTTTTTTTTTTGGTGTAAGTTGCTTAATTAATCTGTCTTCTTTTGCTGCTTATTATACACATTTTTATACACTCTACAAAGAGTCCTTAAAGCAAGATATTATTATGATCAATTAACATTAACCTCGTTGTATGAAAATATTGCAGCTGCAGCTGGTTGTTTYCCATATCAAATTGTATCAAATTCCATTTATTATAACTTAGTGGAAGACTATTTTTATTATTATTACTATTATAATTATTGTATTGATGAACTGTTATGTTGCTGTTCTGATTATCGTTAAAATGACGCCCATTTATTCTCAATTTCTATAAACATCTGTCTGTTTCATATCCAACATTGCCTATTATCTTTTGAACTACACAAGCCTAGGCAATGTTTTGTTTAAAAAGCAGACAAATAAAATTCCTGAGATCATTATGTTTTAATTAGTATTAACACTATTGAAAAAACGCAAGCAATGGTCATAAAAAATAAGAATACTGGACAAAATGCGATATATGTTATGCAAAAACAGAGCAACAATATTGTTTGGTTAGCAAGCGTGCTGAAAGCGCGCACCAACTACCCATTGATTATGTCAATATGACTTAACAGAACTAAAAAAAAAAAAAGAGTACACATATATAAAGTAGATACACTGAAATTAGTGTTAAAAAGAGATATTTGCTGATTATGATAAATTCTTAGTAATGAAAAAATAAATATTGAGATAAAAAAGTTTTAGAAAAAATTGTATTTGTTTTTTCCCTGCTTATATGGTATAAAGTTGGTAAGTA
>NW_017534464.1:400298-401290 GCF_001853355.1 Bactrocera latifrons
AAAAAAATAATAAAAAATACTTAATGCAGTATGTAATTATAATTAAACAATTGCTTAGTGCTTTAAAACTACATACATACATAAAGATTACGCAGTTATTGGCAGTGGACGTTGACCACTTTTTTGATAATTGGTGTTTGGTGTTTTTTACTTCGTTTATGCAGTGTTCGTTTGCGTACATTTTTGGTCTCAAAAACTTACCAGGCAGTTTAATTTTAAATAAATAGTAAAAGGAAATTTTATTATTAAGAAAAAATAATGAAAAAACAGAATAAAAAAATAAAAATAATAGCAATATGTAAAAAAATAGTAAAAATATTAAAAAAGTTAAATAAAAGCTGTCTCTTATACACATCTGATTTAGTTATTAAATAGAAAATAGTGGAAAAGCGTTGAATTTAATTTTCTTGCTTTTAAAACCAAAAAAAAAAAAAAAAAAAATTCTCAAAATTTTAATAAAATGGATTCTTTTCTATTCGAACTCTGAAAAAAATATATTTTTTAAATAGTTTACAAGAAAAGTTGCCTTGTTTTTTCTATTAGAAATGCAAAGGTCATATCCTCTCGCCAATGGTTGCTTTTCTGTTAAACCAATTAACTCAAAGCTACCAAAAAATGAAGTACACMTCCAAAATTTTCTATCAAGTGAGTTCTTTATTTATATTAAATACTCGTCGATTTCTTTTTATTATTTTATTAATACAGTAATTGTAATATTCGCTTAAAGCTGTGGCTTGTATTTACAATGAGTACCTTCGTACACACTATTTCATACGAAAAACACAAAYATCTGATAATATACACATTTATGTATTTTTATTAAAGTATAGCGTGTGGCGTTTAAAATTAAAAATTATAATTAACTTAAATATTAGTTAGTTGCAAAATTATTAAATAAATCATTATAATTAAAATTACAATAATTTCCCAAAAGTTGCTAGATGTGTATAAGAGACAGGTATTAAACACGTGCTACCGCCACTGATCTTCGT
>NW_017534464.1:401545-409532 GCF_001853355.1 Bactrocera latifrons
ATATTTAATTAACATTTTTTAATTACTTAAACAGAAATATATACGAACAGTCGAAGCTAAAAATTAAACATATAAAAATGTGTGAAGCGAGCTCTAAATAAGATTAAAAGCAAAAGCAAAAAAAATAAAATTTTCGCTTTCTAACTATATAAGGCACAAAGGTTTAAAAATATATTAAAAATATATTTTCAATCACAAAAACAGTTGCAGTTGCTAAATTTACTTAGAGCTAGAAAAGTTTTGAATACCATTAGAGTTTGCTTCTTAATTCTACAGTGAGCGACTAAAGTTCTGCAACCAAACAAAACCTAATTTTCACTTCCCATTCTAAATATGTTTGTTTGCTTTTAACATAGTTTATAAAAATAAATTGTTTATATAAAAAATTTTGCTTGGGCCTTAAACTTCCAAAATTTTCAGTGTTTAATTAGCCATTAAAATGTAATTGGAAAAGTTCACGAGATTATTATTTCTTTGTTGRCAAATTCTCACACGATCACGCTTTGCGGCACYCTCATACGCTTCAGGTGGTTTTAAAGTAGTTGTAAACATTGGGCCAAGCGGCGAGGACATACTCCTCAATGCCGCATTCGTTGTTGCCGCGGGCGATGCGGAAGTAACCGTGTTCACCCCACCAGGGACCCCATGAGTTGGCGGCGATCTGACGAGAGTCATTTCAAAACAAGTTATATTTACAGTTATTTAGAGTTCACTGCCAGAACACTTACCCAATACTTGACGCCATCATGCTCCTCACCCCAGCCGACCAATTTCACCGAATGGAAACCAGTCGGACTGCTGCGACTGGCCGCGGTATGTCGGTAGACACCGCCCGAATAGGCAAAGAAATCGCGATAAATGCGCATGGTCGCCTGCACGGGACCCGAATGGAAGATTTCGGCCATAATATCGGTTTCGTTGTTCAGCGAGTATGCCGGGCCGACTGTGTAGAACTCATCGCGATCTGTGCGCGTTGCGGGGCGACAGCCGTACGCGCTCAACAGACGACGGGAACCGTGAGTTATTTTGCAGACGTCACGGCGTGCGGTGTATGGATAGCACTCCTCTGACAAGACACTGTGGGCAAAGGATAATTATTTTGAGTATTAAATTGATCCTTTTATATTTTAAATAGACGCTGTGCATACCCCTGTTTATGAAGGAAACGCCATGCCGCATCCAAATGACCGCCGTTGCAACCCTGTTGTCTGCGTGTACACGACAAAATGTTCTGCGGTGATAGCTGTACAACTTCTTTGCCCTGCGATTGTATGGCAAAACGATCCGAAGCGACCGATGTCGTAGAAAGCACCCAAGACGAGCCGCACCAGCCTGCAAGAGATATTGAAGAACAAATTTTACGAATAAATAAACAAACTCATAAGCGATAGGAACTTATCAACCCACCTTGATCTGGCACATCGCTTACATATTTACTCCAACGATCCACGGCATTGAATTGACGTGGCAAAGCGCTCGCCTTGTTGCTTAAGCGTGTCATCGCTTTGACGCGGAATGTGGGTTCCATTGTGCCCAGACGTAATGTCAAACCGTCCGCATACTTGCGTCCCCACCATTCGCCATATTTACGTGCCGACCAGCCTAACTGACGTATTGAGTTAACGTTGTTCACTAAATTGTCATCGGTAAGGCAGAGATCGCGATCGCACTCTACGCGTCCACCGTCCAGGCAACGACACTCATTACAGTTATCCATTGTGGTATTGTACTTGTTGAAGTAGATGCCGTTGTGGTAGCAGCGCATTATCGGACGCGGTGCGCCCAAACAGAATGAGTGGTAATCGGGACAGCAATCGGCGGAACGATCGCGATCACAGAACTCATCGCAATAGCAGAGTGTGGCTGTTGGTTACACAAATAAATATAATGTTTAGTACAGTTGGAAAAATCTGAGTCTTCTTTAAGAGGAATMAAAACAATGCGCTGCTTATGAATTAAAATGAGATCTTTAACTTGAGGCATCCCAAATTAATACCCTGACCTCAGCTCCTAACTTTTCACCATTAATTTTTAGGACTATCGGTCTGTTGTTTCAAAATTGGTCTCAGACTGTTCGATTTATTTCCAGCTTTCATTAACTTAAGGTCTAAGAACAGAAAAAACGTTACTTCGGGTAAATTCGGACTATAGGATGGATCCATAAGTCTAATTCATGTTCTTTTATCAGCGCTTTCAAAGATTACTGATGTTGATTTGGACAATTGTGTGTTTGATTATTTTCTTAAAATCTGAGGATAGAAAAGAAGTACAGAGAGGCTAATCCGAAGAATGTGGTAGATCAGATCTGTGAACAACTTAAGAATTTATTCATTCCATGCTTCACATTGTTTTCAAGGATTAGTTTTGCCGCAGACTTTAGAATAGCAAAGGTTTAATAAAATATTTGTCGAACCTTCCTCCATTTCATATCTTTCAATTTCGTCCAAAACGGAGTTCTTTGGGCATCTGTTAGGCTCATCGTCTCCGTGATCATATGTCATATACGGAATTTAGCAAATCATTTCTGCCCTTGCTTCGTTCAGGGCAGCATCGGCATCTCACGAAACAATAACAAAACATGGTGAATCTCCCTCTCATTCGAGAAAATACGAATTTTTCAGCTAACTGATATTTTGTAAGCAATTGGTACGATATATGCACATATATCTCAAAAATAATGTTTAGCAAGTGGTTTAAACGAGAACTTTTCCCACGAAAGACGCTTCAACATTATCGAAAGACAACAACACATCATAGTAGAATGAGTAACCCTACAGGCGACTCAGTAATAAAGCTCTATAATTTAACGGCTTAATGACGTAAAGMTCAGGTCCTAAACCAAACTTTAWTMAAAAAAAAAACTTTTACTTTAAAAAAATACTTAGAAAACTTACTTGAAATCGGCATAGCACAACCATCTTCTCTGTTCTTACAACAAATATTCTTCGCAGCACAATAAGGGCCAGGGAAATCTAGTTCTAATGTGTTATCGTAAGCCACCACTGMGCCGAGTAGTGTGAAGGCAGTGAGCAACCTCAAGGCCGTGGTCGCCTTACCAAATTTACGATTCATATTTTAACAATTTATCTGCCGGCTGGAAAGGGAAAGCGAAAGTTGACATTAGTTAATATGAATTTAAAAATTTTAAGAATAAAAATTAAATAAAAATACTAGCTAATTTGWWTTTATAGTATCTGATATATTTWATACTATATACATATGTATGTATTCTTATTTATGTGTTTGCTTATAATTCGTTGAACCAGCGCATTTAATTCTCTTATTAATTTATTACTTTACTGTTAACCCAATTCCACTTCAGGATGAGCTCATTCAAAAGTAAATATATAAAKTATTTACATGCAGCTATATAATATTTAATTCTTATAGAAGCAGCAACTTTGTAATCTGTTATTTTCTCTATTTGCCTATAAGTRTTGTTCTTTTTATTGTATTGTATTCTCTGCGGCACAGTTTTTAATACCAGAAAACAATGTAAAAACAAGTAATGAAGGGTTCTAGTATAACTGAACATTTTTAATATAACTTGTTAGTAACATAGAATATACATATGTACATACGGAAGTTCGAAAATCTTTATATTAGGTATATGACGGGCTAAAGCAAATATTGACTCGATTCAATTCATTTGTAGCACGGAGACAGGATTCTCCCTAAATTTCAATTATATATCTGAACACTGAACGATATTTTCGGAAAATTTACCCATATAATTCGGTGAACTATAAGTACTGGGTCTACATATTCAGAACCTAGGGGCTTGAACAGTTTTGGTTCTTTTTGTAGAATATTTGGTCATAAGGTGGCACCCTACAAATGCACTATGCCTGCAAAGTTTCATCCTGGTATATTGGTTCGTTCTTGATTTGTATGTTGTGTTTTATGGGAGGTAGGCGCGGAAAACAGCTGATTTCGACAATTTTCCTACTGTGATATAAAGAGGAATGTTCATACCAAATTTAGTTGAAATCAGTCGAGTCCCTTAAAAGTGGGAGGTACCACGCCCATCGTATAATTTTTACACCAGCTCCCA
This sequence comes from Bactrocera latifrons, assembly GCF_001853355.1. Lineage (NCBI taxonomy): Eukaryota > Metazoa > Arthropoda > Insecta > Diptera > Tephritidae > Bactrocera > Bactrocera latifrons. Next base: position 405,600 of record NW_017534464.1, read on the forward strand.
TAAATCCTTCTCACTTAATCTCTTTCGTAAAATTTAAAATCTCTTATTTAGTTATTGACTTATCGCCATTTTAGTATTTTTTAACAGTTCCGTTATATGGGTAGTGTACGGGGTTATCATCCTATTTCATCGATTTCCATTATAATTTTAATTGTTATCTTTCTCTTTTTCATATTTTGTCGTTTTGACCGGTAAATAGATATTATACATAAAAAGTTTTGTAATTTTGTGTAATTCTTCAAATAAAATATTTCAGCCGTTCATGAACAGTTTGTAAGGACTTTTATTGCTTCATGATCAAATTTGACTCGGACTGGTTCATTTAAACAACACACCCAAACAGAATTGATAAAAATTATTGGTGTAAAATCGTCATGATGGAATCAGAGAGATAGCAGAGAATCTAAATATGACTTATGGAACGGCTAAACCCTTCTGGTTAATGTTTTGGTTATGAAGCGTTTCAATACTAGACTTGTACGAAAATAACCATATTCTTTTATAAAACTACATTGAGTGGAGGTCACAAAAGAGATGCTCGACAATTAAATGTAAGTGCCCTCCATTTATCAAACGCATCAATACTGGAGACAAAACATTGCTTTATGAATATGACGTCGAAACTCTTTAACAAACTAGTGACCAAAAATAAGCCAAACCCAAACAAAAACACAACAACCGCTGAAGACACTAAAGGCCGTTCCATCCAAAGGTTCTTATAACAAGGGTATACAAAATTCGACTTTTCTTAGGAGCAAATAATACAAATACAGATACAGTCCGGGTCAAATTTGATYAGATGAARAATAYAATTTAACAGGTAACGGGCACAACGTTTCATAACTAATTGGGTATCGATAGAAAACTATAAAATGYATTTTATTTTAATTTCTCGCTATTGATATTATTATAGGAAACCAGWAGGCAGCGACTTTCACTTTCAATAAGGTCCACTGTGGACGGTAACCTTTGATTTCAAATTCAAAAAAAAAAAAAAAATCCTATTTACATACTCATTTCGTTTAAGGTTTTCTTGAATAATAAAATATTATATAAAAGCACAGTTTCCCTGAATAAAATTTCTTCAATTTTGAAACATTATTTCAATGTTCAGCCTTTGTATGGTTATTTCTCAAATTATAGTGACTAAAAGTGTCAAGAAAATTACTTCACTYTGACAGCTAGTTTAGCAACTTTCCATCTAGAAAACTTTCTGCCTCTAAAAACCACCCTGTTTACAAGAAAACTATATCCGTAAGGTGTATAAAAACTACATGCAACAAGTTGCACTCTTGTTATAAAAATAGGAAACAATTCACACAGAGCTTAACATAATATTTATCTTTCTTATTGCTAAAGTGTGACCAGGTAACGAAGTCTTGGTTATTGACGCTAGTGCCCTTCACAGCCAAATGAGTGCAGCAATTGTTTTGCTTCGCAATTTCTTATTAGCTAAGAGCTTACTATGTTTGTACGTTTCACTTTCATTTCAGACATAGAGAAATAATAAAAAAAAAAATTAAAAAAAAAAGTTTGATATTCTTAGAAGTGCTTGGTTTTACTTTTTAGCACACTTGTTAGTTTGGTTATTTTTAAATGCATTTTCATTATTTTATATATGTTAACATACACTTATGCACACTTATATTCTCATATACTATATACTYGCAGATCTACTTTTTGCATTGCTGATAAGATTTTATTTCCTATTTTCGTGACCGCATTTAACCGCTCATTTATTTGTTATTTATTTTTCGATTTTTTGCACTTATTTTCTGTCTTGGTGGCTTGGTAGCTATTTATTTATTTTCTTCTTCATTGTGTTGAGTTGCGTTTGTTGACAGCAGACACATTGGCGGCAATTATTGTGCTATGCAAGGCAGAGGGGTTACCAAATATGTGTGGCATATTAATGTATAAATATATATACATAATATTACATTTAAATATATACATATGTAGGTATACTATATATTCATATTCATATATACTGAATATTCATATACTCTGTGTGCTTTTTCGAATTATGATGAATTTTTCTCAGTTCTCAAATTTTGTATTATCTGCATTTGTTTATTTTGCAGGCCCGATCCTGCATTGTGAAAAGTRATAACTTGAGCTAAAGATGATTGTTGGCATAAGTTGAAAGTTAAATGCAATTATGGGTGTATATGTACTGGTAAAAGCAGCCATACTTTTAAAGTACCCACTTAAAAAAAGGTATATTCAATATTTTTCACATGAAAACTATAAATTAAGGCGTTACATGGGTTTAAGGGTTTTATTATCTTATTAAATTCTACGCGTTTTTCGCGAAACTCTGTGCTTGAAGTCGAGTCGGGAAGAACTCAACAACCAATCTTCATGAAATTTTGCACAGGTCTTTGATATACAATTCTTAAAGCCGAAGAACGGACGAAGGATTTTATTTCGATTACAACTATTAAAAAAAAAAAATGCCGCGAAAATTTCACTAAAATTTTCATTTTTTTTTTTTTTGTAAAAATGGCTGCTAAATATGATTCTGGTTTTCAGTTTTAAGGATTATAGCTAAAATACTTCATTTTTCACTTTCGATGGTCCTGCAAGGAGTTATCCTGCCAAAGCGGGTGCATCTTTTTTCTGAGGGGTCACCGAAAATGGTGTCGCAATGGCCGAGTACAAAATATTTTTTCTACAACAATTTCAGAATTTCTTTGTTAATAGTGAGTGTTTGTAATAACAAAAAATTGTAATAAAAAGTCTGTTTTTTGTCCGAGGAAATGTCTTAAATCACAACTTCTTAGAAGCCATTCAATGTCATAACGATTTTCCAAACTTTTCTCGAAATAATTCGGTTGTTGCACATGTTGTGAGGAACACAAACTCTCAAACCAAACATTGCCAAGATCAACTTCTTCTAATTGCGGTCATAAGAAGTGGTAGCTTCATTTCGAAAGGAGTATTGGCTGATGATTCCAACAGACCACAGACCACACCAAACTGTTAATTCAGGTGAATCTAATGGTTGCTCATGTTTAATTTGTGGGTCTTCTTCTCGCCATAATCGACCGTTTTGTTTATTTASCGCACCATTATTTCGATCATAAAATCGGTCGTATGAAAAGTTTAATGGGAGAACGATTATTTTGATAATTAAAGTGTATAATATGTAAACGTTGTTCCCTCATGTATCTTTCAATGATGAAATTGTAAACATTACTGATTAGAATACAAAAAAATTAATATCACGGCATATTAAAAATGGCAAAAACGACACTTAGGACTCTTATCAGCCCAATTGGAAAACGCGGTACATAAAGATAATTGAAAATATTCTTCGACAAAATATTTTGGGAGTTATGAGCGAAGTTTTCAGATGCACATTTTCAGGTAASAATTGTAACAATATGACATTTTGTAAGAATTTATATTTCCAATTAAGTATACTATACATATTTTTCATGAAAATAACCTTTTTTGGAAATAGTCTAAAAAATTGGGACRAGCCCATACCCACGATTTGAAGCCTCCTAGCAATCTGAAATAAAAAAAATATTAATCTATAACAATATCGCAAAGTCTGGAACTATGGAACAATTGAGATCACAATTTTCACGAAATGGCGACTGCCTGGAAAAAAATTTTTTAACACTATTTTTGAAGGCATTTTTTTTTAAATAGTCAAAATTAAAATATGAATATGGATAGTTCCACAGGCAAGTTCATAACGAGGATTCTCTAAAAATTTCAAGTAAATCGGTATAATAGAACCTAAGAAATAGTGAGTAAAGTTTCAATTCCGGCTGAACCAGTTTGGATGCCAATTCAGCGAATTTCAAAATATCCGCAAATAATTTAAAAATAAAAAATTATTGATTTCTAGACTAGACTATATCCTTAAATAAATATTCAAAAAAAAAAACACTTTTTCTGATTTGTAAGTGGATATTA
>NW_017534464.1:409673-411422 GCF_001853355.1 Bactrocera latifrons
AAATATTTATATGTATACATATACTTTAGAGAGATTCGGTTTTTCCTATATAACTGCTTATGCGGGAAATGTTCTACGGATCATTCTGAACAGCTTTTCTAAGAGACTATAGGCGTAAAAATGGTTCGGGCCAGGGATTTTTTAGGAGAAGCTTGAAAAATCTGCTTAAACGATTGTATGGGAGAAATGTCATATAGTTTTCCTATCTGGCCGATTCCGTCAAAGGATCAATAGAATAAAAATGCACCCAAGCATTAAATTTCATTCGAATATCTCAAAAACTGACGAAAAAATTTTATAATCGGTTTTAGGACCGTAGTCTCTTAGAAAAAGTTGGTCGGAATAACCCGTAGAACATTTCCCGCAAACGTGAAATTCTAAAGTATATATTGTCACCTAAAATGCAAAATAACGTAACATCACTTTTCATAAGTTTACAGGCGAAGGAAAAACGATATAATAGAAACAAAGTTTGAGTTTTGGTTATGAAATGGTTATATATTGGATATTATATCTGAAAGCGAATTTCGATTTTTTTTTGTTTGATGCAATGCTGTTTTGCATATTAGGTGACGATATCTATGAATGTGTGTAGTAGAGATATCTAAAATATTTTTCTACCTGAATGTTGCTCATACGCCCCGACAACCGCGCACGAATTTTGCTAAGCTCGTTGACGCTTTAATTTACATAAATATTTATTATAAAACACTCAACACATGCAATTAGTTAAGTGGAAAATTATGTTTTCATTAAAAAAAAAATCGATTACTAAATCAAATATTGCTCAGAATAATTATTATTTCCGCATAGCAATCGAAAAGGAGATCCAGTTTAAATACTATCCAGTTTTAATTGCTGCGCTTGCTTGCGTATTTGACTGTATTTTCTTTAGCGCCAATAAATATCAGCAAAACAAACACATGTACATATATACATATGTATGTGTGTACAATGAAAATAATAACAASACAGCTGATTGAAGCAGTTTGCGCCTATGCGTGGGTAACGTCAAAAACAGCTCAGGTACCGTGGAAAGCGAACCGGTTAAGTAGGATGGCAGTGTTGTTGTCATACGCACACAAATTCGCAAAAGCAAAAATAACAAATTAGAAAACGAAAATAAAATGTTCTTAATGCGATCAACATTAGCGATAGATCGCATTTTGTCTACTAACCAGATTATGCGAAGGCATAGCGCCCAGCTCCTCTATGCTTCACAGACACACTTTCGTATTGTAGGCGAGCGTACGCTTGAATAACTAATGAAAGCAATGTTTCGACGATTCGTTAAGCACATTATTGATTTTATTTTGTCTGCCTGTAAGTAACATTTGCGCGTACAAACATAGATACAGAGATGGGTAGAGAGAAGGCACATCGCCATGCACTGATTGCTTGCCTAGATGACAGATAAAAAGCGCTTCGAAAAATTCGCAATCAGAGAGTTGCTTCCCTTTGAAGTGCTGAGAAAGGGCAGTGGCGTGGACAGAAAACCGATTAATTAAAATGACACAACAACAACGAAATTGTGTTTGTTTATTTTTGATTTTTGATTTTCGATTTTTTAGTTTCGTTTTCGCTATTGTCAACAAGCGCTTACTTAAGCCTTGAATTGGTTTCAAGACTCAAAGGTTCAATGTGGTATTCTGTGAACTGTTTTTTAGGTTTTTTGCGCGTTTGCTGAAGATAAGATGCCCCGAAACCGTGGCGCGCAAAAGTGATGTCAGCGATAAACATGTTTGCGCT
>NW_017534464.1:411672-415849 GCF_001853355.1 Bactrocera latifrons
AAATTTTATCAAACAAACAATAAAAAATCTAATATTTAATAAATTAGCAAAACCAGAACGGCAACACCTGCATTTGCGCACGCGCAACAGCTTTTTAGGCAACTGGAGATAGCTCAAATCCAGACAGTTATTATGTTTGTCTATGCTTATATAATATATTTGCTTATTTATTGCCTTTGCTTTTCTTGATTTTTTTTTCGATTTTTTAAATTCAGTTATTCTAGTTATGAAGCAAACCCGTTGTTTTGAAAACAATACTTGAGTCATGCATTTGTCACATCTCAGCGACAAATTTAAGCACAGCATTGGCAATTAATAAATTCTGATAGAGACCTTACATCTAGGTGTTTCTATTAAATAAAACAAAAAAAAATCGCTTGAAGCTTTGGCAAATAGAAAGTCAACGAAGCCAACGTCGCTGGCGCATTAGCACGACATTAATTTATTTCATTTATTGCTAGCAAATAACGGAATTAACGCGGATAAATATAAACACGAAATAAATTTCATGTTTTGGTGGAACACTTAAGCAACGAAAAGAATTAGTTGGTATAATACATATATTGTCTTAAGTCCGTATTATACATAATCAAAAAAAATGAAATTGAGTTGTTTATTGCTTATGATTCACTACATCATGTTGCATACATATTTGTAACATAACATTTTTATCTTTCGCTGTCAGATATAACCAATGTATAACCAATATATAACCATTATATAACCAAAATGCAAATTCTGTTTCAATATGAGTGGATTCTTTTATATCGCACGTCAACTTATGAAAAKTGATGTTACAATATTTTGCATTTTAGGTACTAAGAAATAAGGTTACTTATTAAGGAAAAATTATCCTTTATGAAAACAGATGCCTGAGCAATAATCCATGCCCAATTKCGTGATGATATCTTGAAAACTAAAAAAGTTTTCTAAAAAAGGACTTGATTTTGATCGATTATTTTATAACACAGCATGTGCTATAATAGTCCGATATCGGAGCTTCCAACAAATGAGCAAAATTTTAGAGAGAAAATGATGTGCGCAAAATGTCAGTTCGATAAAGACAGACGGACATGACTCAACTTTGGCCAACAGGATAGAAATTGTTTTCTATCAGGGTACTCACAACGATAGTACTTCGTTAGAAGCTTCAGGATCTTTGTTTCGAGGTTATCAAGCGCCCGTCTTATAGTTCGTATCTGACACCAAGTGATTGCTAGGTGTTCATGTTTATGTTTTTCTGCTGAAAWTTTGCATCAAGAGAAGCTATGCAAATCAACCAACACAGTATTCTGCAATAGGAACGAAGGTTTCTATGCGAGTGTGATTATAAATCACTTTAAAAATACTAAAAAAAAAAAAAATACTGAAAAGTGACCTAACAAAGAGATGTATATTTTACCCAAATCAGATATTCCTAACAAGACTAAATAATACCTTCAATTTAATGCAAAAAAWAATTTTTCTTTTTACTACAGTTTATATGGGATATAAGTACATTTGGAAACCCTTTATATCTCTAAAGTAGATTCGACAATTGTAGKGAACCAATGCCAAATCTGTTTTATTTGGCACCTCCAAGAGTACATATGCGTCTTTATTTCATTTTTTATTTATTTCAGTAGTGATACACTTTCAGTTTTCATTGTTTGTCGCTATTTTTATTGCACTTTCTTTTTGTTTGCCACTTCATTATAGGCGTGATTCGTTTGCCAATTTCGTGWTGATGAGTAGTCGATTTCTCATTTMAAAAATGGTGGGTACTTCCTTGTTTTGAAAATATTAAGGAAAGTAGTCAAAGTTAATGAAATTTTGTATAGAAAAATTCATTTAAAATTATTTCAAAAATTTAACTAATAAATAGAAAATAATACTTGTAGTATTAATAATTAATAGAAGATTATTTATGGAAGCTTACTTGGAAATTTAAAAAGAAAWTACTGCTTAAAGAACTCTTGATACAAAATTTTATGAAATTTTTTGTATTTCAATTGTGTTCTCCCTAGATGAACTTTTTATGCATATTTGTGACTAACGCTATATAGCATACAAACGCATCAGCGAACCATCGACCATGAAATTCTTGCTTATCATACATAAGTATAATGTACTAGATAATGAATTTGAATAACGATTCGTGCACTAATTGCAATCATAAAGATAAAAATCGCATTTGATATAAAAAGCGCCCAGTAAGTGATAAAATTATATTCTCATTAAAATCTGCTTAATAATGGTTTCAACAGGATCAAATGCATTGTGGCAAAAAATAACACGGGAACTAAATTCTCCGGGTAAATTATATTTCAAACAAATGCATTTTACTAAGTTGGTAKGAYAGTCTTTAATTAATATGCCAAAAATGAGCGTGATCTGTCAACAAGTTTGTTTACAGCAGTTGCTTAAGTCAGTGCACCTCAGTAGGGCGTTGCGATTTTTACAATGGATAAAAATATCGAACAAAAAACTTATCCCGAATATTGTATTTCTAGCTAAATTTCACCATATAGAAAAATTTAAAATTTAAATTATTGGTATTGAGTGAAAAAAATTTAAAATTAAAAAAATATTAAAAGTAATTTGTTGATATTGATTACGTAACAAAAAAGTCGTAATGGACTTGAAGCGACCTTTGGACATGCAACGCCGCAAACTGGCAATAAAATGAAATATTTTTTTTTGCATTTTTTTTATATTGTTTACTTATTTTCGCGCTATTTCAGCAATTTTTTTTAAATTTTTTTGTATATCATTAAAGTATGAATGATATACATGAAAAAATTTGAATCGATTTTCGTTTAAGTGACACTGCCACAATTCGAGGAACMATAATAGTTTGCCAAAACCAAAACATTTAACATTTTTCCAATTTCACAGCTCATGAAAATATTCCAGCACAAGATTACTTTTCGAGGAAACTAATTATAATTTTCAGCGTTCAAAAGTGATGCTTTGTTGTGGTTGCAATGCTTATGAGGACACTGTCGCCAACATTTTCGTACTTTATTGGGGTTTTTGCAATTTTTTGCTTACTGCATTGTTACTTCTACACTCCTTGTCTTTTATTTGACTAAGCTGCATACATACACGCATGCATACATTGTATTTCCCGTATATTTGTGCGTATGTGTTGTAAATAAAATATGCGAATTATCAGATTTACTATAATTATGGCTATTGTTAGGGAATGGGCTGCCAAAAACATGTTGCAATGCAATGTCAGGGACAACACAACGAATGCCGTTAGTGGGCATGTATGTACATACATACATGTGGATACATGCATTTTGCGCTAATTGCGCTCTCTGTCTCATATTTATATGTGGATATGTGAGTGTGAATATTTATAGGTAAGTTCGCTGCAATTCTTTGTTGACCAAGCAGAATTGTCGAATTTATTATCAGRCATGTACATACAGTATGCGGCCATTGACTTAAGAAAGAAGCAGAAAACTTTTATTTATTTCTTTGGTATTTCTGAGCCAGAAAATTGTTTTATTAAAAGAAAATGATTTATTTTCAACTATTTCGAAATGGAATTTGAGTTTGTCTGGATTCGATATTATGAAAATTGTTTTTATTTCAATTTTCCTAAGTTTGTTATTCAAATCTTCGAAAAGGCTTAGAAACACAATTTGAAACTAGTTAAAAAAATATAAAAAAAAGGAAAAAAGCAAACGTCCTGTTCTTTGACAAGCTTCCAAAGTAGTAATCCTCTGTAAAAATCACATTCTTTGAATAATGTTAGCACAAGCTTTTGCCTAACCATCGAATTTTCACCTTTTTGAAGCGAATCGTTCACAATTCAAGAGCGAGAAGCTGTATATAAGAGTACATATTTTCAACCAGCGAAGAAATTGTWCTACCTTCTTATTTCAACCACATATGTATATGTAGATACTTTAATATATAATTTCATATTTGCATTTGAAACACGAATAAAAAAATTTGATTTGTAAAGTTAAGCGAATAACTTTTTAACATAAATTTTATAATATATGAAATTTGAAGAAAATAAGTTGAGATTGCAAGTTAATATTTGTCCACTTTTAATATCCATTTTAATATAAAAGTCAGGCTGAGTTGCAATAAAACCGTCAAAAAGTTTTCAAACTTCAATACAAATCATTAATCCTTAAATTTTTAATTTATTAATTTTGTTTAAATTTTGTTTTTT
>NW_017534464.1:417440-422701 GCF_001853355.1 Bactrocera latifrons
AAAAAAAATTCTTTTTACCGCAAAAATGTCAAATGCTTCACAAATAAGGCTGCCTACGCGTTGGGGGTGGCACACCCAAGACTCAAATAGACTGCTAAGCGCCAAGCAAGATGAGTAAGCAAATCAGCAGCGCTCTCTTCACACTTCTTTTGGGCTACAATTAGTTATGCATGTAACGAATTTTTGTTTTTATGACAAATTTTTTGTTGTTTTTTGCCATATTTTCGCGGAATGCTGGTTGCTATTATATATTTCGTTATTGGATTTTTGATGAATGTCATCATTTGTATAAATAAAGCAAACATATATTATATATGTATATGTTACTACGGCTATACAGGCGAATAACAACAACAGTAATGATTCATAAAATCAATAAAACTGCTTATTTGATATCCACGAAAATGTATTTCCCATATTTCGTTGAAACTATTGACTTTTCGATTTGTAATTATTTGTATTTAAGGTGTTTAAGGTAATAAAAAATTCGGAAATGTTAGCAAATAACTTTTCGTTTATAAATTTACTTGAAATTGCCAACTCAGAATGTGGCGCTAACAATGAAAGAAAATTTTTAGTTCGCAATTTATGCCAAAACAACTCATTGTATTGATATTGCAGTAAAATAACTGTTATTTATATAGTAGTTAGATATATGTAATTAAAAGTAGGAGCCACTACTTTTTTATTACTGTTTTACTGGAATTTTGTTTRTAGATAAATTTTTTGGCCAACCTTCATTATAAACAACAAGTTAAGCTTTGCTTATCTTCTAAAATTGAATGAAAAAAACAATTTCTTTTAAGTAAGTATGTGCAGTAAAAATTCCTTTGCTTAGGGTATTAAAATATTTTCACATTTTTTAATATTCCACAAACATTTGATTTGCATAAAAAGTTGTTTATGCTCCAGCTATTGCACATATCGTAACAATTAAGTGACTGCTTATCAGATACTAAAAAAATTATAATTACTGTTTGATATAAATGATAAGAACAAATTATGACACTACAAGTAATCACTGAGTATAGAGCTGAGTTCTTTAAAAATATAAATATGATGTTTGTGTGAGTATGTATGAGTATTTAAATATACACATATATGTCAGAGAGAATTATGCCTTTTTCAGAATTCATACTAATATTTACTTAGGGTTAATAATTGCGAAAAATGCTCAAAGTACTAGTTACTTATCAATAGCATAAGTACCTATTACGTAGGCTTAGGGTAGTTGMSGGGTGACGAATATATGCCTTTTTGACGTATGAGACGTATGACTATTTGACTTAAACGTCATTGCAATCGACGCGGTTAAAAATATGTTTGTTTTAAATTGTACGCATTCGCGGCATAAATACATACATATGTATGTATATATGTAAGCACTTAGTGGTGATTCAGTGAACTTGTAAAATAAACTAAAAATACAATACTTTTTCTATTAGTTCGAAATGAGTTTAGATACATATGTGTGCATATGTATTTACATATCTGTATAGYACGTTTTTCTATGTATGTACATATGTATGTAAAATTGGAATTCCAATTTTACGAAATGCATGTTTACTAACAAATTTACGCGTTCTTAGSAACCGCTGGAGGTCGACTCACACACTATTGACGTCATCAAAGGAAATTCGCTAAATATTCAAAAACTTATTTAGGCCATGTTATGGTGCAAAGCGTTTAAATGAAGGTCAAATACCTTACTTTTTGTTGCACCTTATTATGTTACGTAATTAATTGATAAAAAATTACCATTTTTTGATATTATTTTTCTTCAAGTTGCATACACCGAGGCCGATTAACGAGTTAGAGAGATATGGTTTAATCGAGTCGACATGTCAATATGATGATTTCGGCATATAGTATGTACTATTAGCAAAAACTTGTAAGACTTTGTTCATAATTTAAAAATTTCTTAATTTATTTTACAAAACCTATGTCGTCGCCCTCAAAGTAGTCCCTAGCCCCAATACACTGTGCCAACATTTTCTCTAATTCTAGAAACAGTTGTTCACGTCAACTTCCGGAATGCCCTTTAATGCGCGGAGTGATTCTCGTTAAATGTCTGCAATTGACTCAAAACGGGTTCTCCGAAGGGGTCGTTTTACTGCGCCGCTTGATCATCTGTTTCCGGATGGTAAGTACAATTTCAATTATCATCGCCACTAAAAATAGGTTTCATGATATTCTGATTGTCGGAAATCATTGTTTCACTGGCATTAACTCAACGGTGTTTTCTCAATAAATTGAGTGATTCTCGAGCCAACCGTGCTTTCGCTTTTCCTAGGCCCAAATAAACTTTCAAAACGGATTTCAATGATTCTTCCGATATTCCAACGATGCTAGCAAGATTTCTGATTGTTAACCATCGATTCACAAGCACCAATTCCTTTATTTTATTGATTATGATATTGATGGCTGTCCTGACTATCTTTGAATACCCTCTTTTTTGTCAATCGAAAAGATTTTCTCGCGATAAACAATTATCACCGAAGACCCTTTGTAACATTCTGAACCTTTCAGCACCCGAAATTTGATTCCGCACACAAAATTAAAAGGAACTTCTTTGTTGAATAGTTTCACTCCTCGTAAAATTCGCCGAACGCACTTTATGTCCTTCAGAAAGGCAAGCGTATACTAAACACTAATGATTATTTTGATATACATATGTAATATTCGGCACAGTTTTCACTGACAGTCATACCATGCAAGGAAAAAAATATTTCGCCAAATGGGGTTTCCCCCGAAATTTAAATTAGAAAGTCTTACCATTTTTGGCTCACAGGCGAATCTATAAATTTGTTATGAAATTTGTAACACCAAGAAGGAAATGTTGGAGACCTTTACAGAGTCTATACTATATGTAAATGATCCGTGTGAGAAGCGCTATAGATTTAGCCTTGTTCGTCTTTCCGACTGTTTGTCCATTTACACGATAACTAGTCTCTTGGTTTTTGAGTTGGCCATATGGAAAACTCTTCTATTTGACAAGCTATCTTTTAAGAAATTTGGCATGGGTTATTGTTACAATGTCTTTGTCAATTGTTTAGATCGGCCTACTATAGCATGTAGCTGCTTTACAAACTGAGTTATGTATAAGAAATCCACCTGGGAAGCATTAAAAAAGCTTCGGTGCAGCCGAAGTTAACGTGTTTTCTTGGTATCAATCAGTTTAAGACTTTACCGTCAAACTTCAGAACAATAAAAATAGTATTCATTGCTGCTACAGGTCGCTAGAGTATAAAAGTTAAAAAAATCCTAATATTTATTTATTATTTGAAAGGAAATTTTGCTAGTCTTTGGATATTCAAAAAGAACAATATTTGATTGACATTAGCAAAACTTGCATTGGCATCGTGAGTTGGAGAGTGGACTCATGAATTCATGTGCTTTGCCATAAAAAACTGCAAATAAGATTTTTTCTTGCAAATACAGCAATTAAATCATTGACTCGGCTACCCACTGCCCCACTAAGTGTCTTGTTKATTGTTTCAAGTACCTGTTTGACTGTTGCAATATTCAAATAATTGACAGCTTTGATGGCTTGATTGATGGTAAATGCGAATAAAGCATCAAAAATTAGCCAACGTTTTTTTTATACAAATGTAAATTATTATTTTCAAAGCCAAATTTGTTCACTGAGATCTTGAGTGGTTGTTTTTCGGTGTTTGAGTAAATTTAATTTTTGTATTAAATATTTTGAACAAAAATATTTTTTTTTTACTCAAAATTTGTTTAGCGTCTCAAATCGATTAGTGTTTAGCATTTGCGTTTTTAGCATTGAGGCCTGCCGCTCTTCTCCCTGCTGGCAAATGCGTTGCTAATGCGAACTCCTTTAATAACTTAAATAATTATGATCTCATTTATCAGCATTGTGGCTTTAATTTTCATAAAACTTTTTTAATCGAATTTTGCATACTGGAATGTTTCAGCTTTYCGTACTAATCGTTCTTACAAAAAATACAATAAAGCAAATAAATAGCAAAATAGCGTTTGCTGTTGCAAAAGAATCGCAGACACTATATTATCTGCTGACGTCGTTGCATGAAATTCCATCAAAATGAAAACTGGAATTCATTTATTTTCGCTTGCTTGCAAATCATTTTGAGCGATATTTTGTGTGTGGTTGTTGTTGTTGCTTCAAAATATCTGCGAAGCTCATTTATTCTGTTGTCATTCCTTTGAAGTGCAATAAACATTAGCCAATGCTGCCTAAGCGTTCGCTATCAAACATACCAGGCATTCTTTTCATATAACCTTAACATTTTTGTAAACAACGTATACATAAGTAATAGTTCCGTTCATTTGACGGTTGTTTACACTTTTAACTTTATACTTGTTATAATTGATACCGGAAGTCTGTAGGTATATCAGACCGATTCCAATATACTACATAGATGTTGTGACGAAAGTTGGTTATGCGAAAAAAGTGATATGTGTACTTAGTCCATAACGAAGGGTTAAGTATAAACTCAATGATTAAAGAGGTTAAAAAAAGCTTTTCTTGCCCAATCCACGTACGTCGAGTGTTCGGATCAGTCAGCTTCAGTACCTATAATTTTATACTATTGGCTAAACTAACCTATCCCTCATATTTGACAAGATGAAAAGAAAAAGTCATGAAAGCAGCAGCCTTGGCAAACAGAGCAAGAGCATAACCCCAATACTAAACGTCGAAATATATAAACCCAGACTGAAGCTAAGTTGGTAACTAATGGGAAAATCATCTCTATTTCCCTCACTTATCACTTACTTTTTTCATCCAAAGACTACAAATTTACCCTCTTGCGATCTATTACAGGTCCTATAGACCTCGAGTAAGCTTAGCAGGCATTGGTCAACGTCCAGCTCCTGAACAACTGCGAAGCCCAAAAAAAAGTAAATCTTAGCAAGTTTCAACTAATTGTCTACCGACGATTTTCAAGCACTAATACGAGGTGCGTTCCGCCTGGAGGCGCCATCTATATGTCGACTAGATATTGTTAGAATATGCTATCTTTATCGATTGTGAGAAAATGAGCTTCGAACAAAGAGCCAACATTAAATTTTGTTTTAACTTTTACCGAAACCTTTCAATTGATAAAGCAAGTTTATGGCGATGATTGCCTATCCCGTATCAGAGAGGTTCAATGTTTTCAAAGTGGTCGAGAGGACATAAAAGACTATCAACATGTGAGCCAATCTAAATCTGTGATCACCGGAAATTCCATCAAAACTGTGCGTGAATTTATCAAAAATCAGCCGAAATCATCATT
>NW_017534464.1:423161-451977 GCF_001853355.1 Bactrocera latifrons
TGGATCTATGTTTACGACCCGGAAACAGACGATCAGTCCGCCGAATATCATGGCAAAGGTGAGCTGAAGCCGAAAAACCCATGTCAAAGCAAAAAGCTGGCCAAACTGTTAACAAAGAATACTGTTAGTGTGTTATGTATCTTGCCGCGACCACCGTATTTGCCAAATTTAGGTCCGTGTGACTTCTGACTATTCACGAAATTCAAATGATTGCTTAGCGGAAATCGTTTTGAGTCAGTTGGCTATTTTATTATACCTTGAACAGGGTATATTAATTTTGTCACGAAGTTTGTAACACCCAGAAGAAAGCGTCGGAGACCCTATAAAGTATATATGTAAATGATCAGTATGTTGAGCTGATTCGATTTAGCCATGTCCGTCTGTCTGTCTGTCGGTCTGTCTGTATATATACGAACTAGTCCCTCAGTTTCTAAGATATCGTTTTGAAATTTTGCAAACACCATTTTCTCTTCAAGAAGCTACTCATTTGTCGGAACTGAGGATATCGGACCACTATAACATAAAGCTGCCATATAAACTGAACGATCGGAATCAAGTTCTTGTATGGAAAACTTTCCCGGTTAACAAGATATATGCACGAAATTTGGTATAGATAATTTTCTAAGTCAACAATGTAATCTCCGAARAAATTSTTCAGATCGGCTCACTATAGCATATAGCTGTCATATAAACTGAACGATCGGTATCAAGCTCTTGTATGGAAAACTTTCACGTTTAACAAGATATATTCACGAAATTTGKWATAGATAATTTTCTAAGGCAACAATGTAATCTCCGAACAAATTGTTTCAATCGGTTAACTATAGCATATAGCTTCCATACAAACTGAACATATAGTTACTAACATAAATGCACCTGTGAAGGGTATTTAGCTTCGGTGCAACCGAAGTTAACGTTTTTTCTTGTTTATAAATTGACTTTAACAACTGCTTCGAGGATGGGAAAAACGTTGGTATAAGTTTATAAGGGTCAAGGGGCATTACTTTAAGGGGAGTGATATAGATTTTKAACAGAATCTTGCTATTTTTTACTCATTAGTTTATTTTTTACTCAWAGTAGGATGCATATGTAATTGGTAGACTATTAGAGAAAGTTAAATTTTGGTGTTAAAAGTGGTGCGTGGAGGCTTKAAGGGGATATATTATATATATTCTTTCGTGCTTTGATAAGTAATGCCGTAAKTTTAAGTTTTACACCAAATTTTTTGAGAATCATAAACTTTTCACTAGCTTTTGATTTCGTACTTCCGCACTTTTCGAAAAAAATCTTAAATCTGTTGTCAAGGAACAGTAAAAAATTATTATATTTTGCCAACAATTTCGTGTACTACAATTTCTAACACAACATTGTATGAGTTTACACATGCGCATACGTATTAGGGTGTGCCGAAAATAACTAATATCGAATTTATAGACTAAAATGAACTTATATATAAAGGAAAAATAACCTKTAAAAGCAGTATTTTTAATTTAATTTTAAAAGGTGACGGTGGGCATTCAAAGTTTTCCAAAGAAATACCGCACATTCATTATACGAGTTCCTCCTTGAAGTAAATTGTTTTGGAAATTTAAAGTGCTCACCGAACCCTTTAAAATTTAGCTAAAAATACTGGATATTTTTTCTCTATGATATTTATAGTATTTTTTTTTTTTGTTCATACTTTCAATATTACGTTCTTGGGCTCACCTTAATATGTGCTATATGTTTTGGTTATGCACCGCAGTACTTAATCTGTATTGTTTACATTATTTGTTATTGCTTTTGAAATACTAATAGTGTGCCTACACAATTTCAGTTTAAGCACAAGTTCACGAAAATTCTGTCGAATTTTATTACACGCATGGAAAGCCTTGTAATTGAAAATATGTAAGCACACATTGCAAAAAAAAAAAAAAAATTGTTTGTATGTAAGAGCAAACACGAAGAGTGAAATATGCGCCGGTGCGTATCAACATATGATCAGGTATATATGTATGTACAGTACATATCTACATGTAATATCTTTGGCATTACATAAGTGCACTTGACCTCTATTCTGCTCCAGTTAAATTTCAATTCGCGTAAACCACTCAACACGCAATCGAAAAAGCTAATAAAAATCAATTTTCTAAAAGTARACAAAGTTTTTACAATTTAATACCTATCATACATATGGTGTGCGTGATARTGTTTATGATATATTGAGATATAGATATAGATACGGTGATTGATTGCTGTGGAAAATATTTTTTTTGCATGCGGCGGTTCGAGTTCAATGAAGGAAATTGTATGTATGTATATGTATGTACATATGGGTGTTTATATTCAAAAAAGAATTTTTTGTATATGTTACATACATATGTATGCAAATAAAAAGCTTAAACTGGTGGTATTAGTTTACGATCGAAAAGTGAAACCAACCCCTCTGAATAGGTATGTATATGAAATAGGTATTATATATTTCTCATATGTATGGTACATTATGAGTGTCTGTCTGTTGCTAACCTAATAAACTTATTAGTATTAGCCTGATAACAATAAGCTATAAATAGCACAAYCGTGCATTCTGCAAATATTTTAAGCATGACAACATTCCACCATTTCATAGTTCGTTATCAGGAAAAGTTTCTAGAAAGAATTTAAATTTGGAAGACTTTAGAATACCGCTCCAGACTTTCGGAAATGAAATGGGTATGGTCGGATAGAGGAGGTGCTCCAGATTAAGAAGGAAACCAATAGTTGTCGACATATTTACGTTTAAAGTTGAAAATTACCACTATATGCATTACGTATATTTTGGATTTGAAATTAATTTTACACTTACATTTTTCATTTGCATGTTCACTAACACTTCGTTAAATCATTTGTACACAGTTTTTTTATATAGTGCAAAAATTGTTACAGGGCAAGACATTCTAGAGGTATTGTAGAATTTAATAAAGCAAACAAACATAAAACAAAAAAAATCGATTTTTGGAAATTTTCGAACCCACCTTACAAACCCTTAAACTTATTGTTCAAATCTATAATATTTATTTGACAACAACAAAAAGGTTGCGGTCTGTGAAATAATCAGTGTTACCTTATCGACATCTTATGTAAATGAACTAAAAGAAATAAAGAAAATAGATTATACCCAAAAAACGTATTTTTGCAGTTGTCTATCGCAAAAAATGTGTTTATTACCCGCCCATGGGGTGTGTGAAGTWTTTTTCGCGTAAAACTCCTGTTTACCTTGGCGCTTCAAAAAAATAACCCTTTGTCAAGTTTGTCAAGTCTTCTTCGCGTTAAATTCTTTTTAGCAATCTTCCCTTCTTTTGTATTTTTATTAGTTTGTTCAAATATATTAGTATGGTAACACTGATTGCACTGATTGCACTTACAAAAAAGTAAAAAATTATCTAAAAATGCACACTTTTACTTTTTTGATATTCATAGGTACTATCTCTTAATAAACCCCAAATATAGTATTATTACTATAACTTTCACAAAAGCAAACTTTATACGAAAAAAAGCGATTTTCTTATCGTTTTTGTTCATAATTAATCAAAAAATCATAAAGTAAACTTTAGGACAAAGAACGAAAATTTTTTTTGGAGAGTCGTATTATTTGACAGTTCTTAGCTCTTTCGTTATTGTTAAGTAAATAGATTTGAACAATAAGTTATTGAAATATTGAATTAAAACTACCAAATCTTGACGATATTATGTCAAATAAAAAATCACTTAATTCCGATCATACAGCTTGTATGACAGATATATACTATTTGCGATATCTTAGGGAGAAAGGGACGTGAGCAGAATTTCAGCGTGATTACTTAAAAACTGAAGGATTTGTYATATATACAAGTGCAGACAGATGGTCAGACAGATTGATGCACATGGCTAAATCAACACAGTTTGAACCTAGAAAATTTCGACTTGTGTTAAATAGAAATGCTTTTGAACGAAATTCAACGCAGAGCAATTCTTGCCAGCGGCTACTTCGGATTTAATAGGCAATTAAGAAGTAAATTCCTTTCTTGACGAAAAAAAAAAAATAAACGCTACGAGTCCATCATCGTTCAGAGGTGTGGAGATGACAAAAGGAAAGAAAGAAAGGTTCTGCGAAAGATTTATGCTTTCTGCTTTGGCAACGGGAAATATCGCATTCGATGGAGCGATGAGTTGTACGAACTATTTGACGATATTGACATAGTTCAGCAAATAAGACAGCGGCTACGCTGGCTAGGTTATGACGTCCTAAACGAAAATACTCTAGCTATGAAGGTATTCGACGCAGTACCCGCGGGGGAAGCAGTGGAAGAGAAAACCTCCACTCCGTTGGAAAGACCAGGTGGGCAAGGACTTGTCTACGCTTGGAATCTCCAATTGGTGCCTAGCAGCGAAAAGCAAGAATGACTGGCGCTGCTTTATACTCGGCTATAACCACGTAAGCACTGTCTATGCCTATAAAGAAGAAGAAGAAGACGTGTATTAAATCTCGTTTTCAATTTCGTTTCAGATACCAAGAGAATTTCAAGAATCGTCGTTCTTAGGGACCCCCCTAAAAATCTGATTCCGGAAATTGGTCCATCAGCGCTATTTTATATCAAATTAACAATATAAATTTACATATACTTTAGTACATATACTAAATACAATTTAAAAATATATCCTGAAAGAAAAAATTCTAATCCTTTAATTCAACATTAGGACAGTATACTCTCAAACAATCATAAAATATTTGCACAGAACCTCAGTATCAACCCTTCACATATGTATTTTTACAGATATCACACTTCTATCTACTTCTATGACATAATTTTACTTATATATAGTATAGTAGTCCATTTACCGMTTATGGTGTCAATTAGCCAAATGTAAAACCACACAATTAATTGAACGTTAGATTCACCAATTAGGCGAGCGCCACTATTTATTCTAGAAACCGTGGCATATTTGTTGACGGCATACGAGACATTATGATCCCTGATAAAGTTAGCAGCTCTGCAACTGGCTCGGCAATAAAAAAATAAACAATAAACAGAATACAGTCTGTGTGTACTTAAGTAGTTAGAACAGAAAAAACAAAAATTTTAATGCTGAACATGTCCAATGCCAACACACCTTCCCCAGCCGAGCGCTCATGCAGTTTGTGAACAGTTTTATACGCATAATTGTTTAACGAGCAAATAAAAATGTATTTAAAGCATTTAAAGCATAATTAGTGATTTGAATATCAGTGGAATTGTAGTGAATTGACAAACAAAAAATTTCGGGTGGTGGCTACTAATTTGGCATATTAAATTTTGGAATTTAATAGCAAGTAACTGAGTCAGTTTTCGTTATACATATTTTATGTTGGCACTTTTTTACATGCGATAATTGTTACTCTGCAGAACTTTGTTTTTGTTTTTGTATAGTAAATTGTTTGTGTGACATAACGCCAATGGAATTTCAGCAGTTCTATTGCAATTAATATACATTAAGTGCCCAGCAATAAACCATAATCAAGGGAATACGTGCGTATAAGAATGTATGTACGAGTATGTATGTATGTGGTATATAAAAAGATTGCATACCCAAGTGTTTCGTTGTTTGTTTTATTACTTATTCGAAAAAGCTAAGCAATTCGGTATTATAAATATAAACACTATTGGTTGTTTTGGTGGTGATTATCCACTTGTGAATTTATATATATTATATCTAAAGAACATTTGAATATATCTATGTATTCTCTTAAGCTGATTAAGTAAATAGTATAGGATATATCCGCGTTTTTGTAGAAATCTTTTAACTTAGTACTACAATCGGATTCCAAAAACTTAAACGCTCTTTCTCTAAAGCCTTTTCTCAGAGTCATGAGAAAAATTTCTACGAAACATTGTATATGTACATTATTATGTATCGGAAAATTTTTGATCATAATTTTTCGCAAGAAACCAAAGCGTAATAACAAAACCGCGCCGGCCGTTTATTCTTTTAGCAAGTTGGCACCAATTCGAGATATGAAGTCTCGGTCTTCCTCTTCCTCTGTTTTGCCCGGCGATCACTGCATCGAATACTTTCAGAGTTGGAGTGTTTCCCTCTATTCGGACGACATGACTACGCCAGCGTAGCTGCTGTCTCTTAATTCGCTGAACTATGTCAATGTCGTTGTACAAGGTGCTTTCCAAAGTAAACAGGACTTAAAAAAAAACATAACACATGGCTTTTTTTCAACAAAAGCAATTTATTTTATTCAAAGTAGTCTCCTTTTGCTTCAATACAGCTTTTTGCACGATCCAAAAGCATGTCGAAYGAGTGCTTTAGCTCGTTGGCCGTTATGGCCGTCAGTATGCCRGTGCAAGCCTTTTGAATGGYCTCTACGTCTGCATAACGCTTGCATTTCATGGACAAATGCATTTTACCGAAAAGGAAGAAGTCGCACGGTGCCATATCAGGTGAATACGGGGCGTGGTTACTTGTTAAAATGTTAATGTAAAATGGAGCAAACCGTGCACATACCTTTCGTAAGTCCAAATGTTCGGTCAAAATACGATAAATCGGTGTTTTGGAGATGTTCCATTCCATYTCTATGAATTCAATGATGATTTCGGCTGATTTTTGATGAATCGAATTTCCGGTGATCACTGATTTTGATTGGCCCACATGTTGATCGTCATTTATGTCCTTACGACCACTTTGAAAACATTGAAACCACTCGTGCACTCTGCTATGGGATAAGCAATCATCGCCATAAACTTGTTTCATCAATTGAAACGTTTCGGTAAAAGTTTTACGAATTTTAAAACAAAATTTAATGTTCGACGCTCATTTTCGCACCGATAAGACAAACATACTGACACTTAGAACGCAATAACTTGACTTCCAGTCGATGAAATCCGCACTGAACAATCAATAAAGATCTCAGATTGGAACACGCCCTTAAGTACGTACACATGCTTCCTTGTAGTATTGCAATTTTTCAGTAAGAAAGAATAAAGTCTACAAGTCCATCATCTGGATGGCATGGACGATGACTACATCTGATGAGTCAAAATTACCGGTTTTCAAGAGAAAAGTTCCCCGAAAGATTTTGATTAGTACTGCGATCATTATCTACTTGTATATTTATCTATTGTAATTATATAAGTTTGTGTTTCAGTTTTTTTTTATTTTAGCTAATTGTGAAACGGAGGAATCTACCTCACCGCCGGACACTGTTTTTCGAAGGTCTTCCTGGATAGTGGTATTGCTGATTATTAAAGTCAATTAAATTTTGTTTTTAAATGAAATGCTAAAAAATGGGATTTTCTGATAAGCAAGTAAATTTGATCCCTTTCTATGTAATYTAAAGATGTTTCTTGCAAGAAAGGTTTCATTAAGCAAGTTTTTTTCTGAAGAAATTTAAAGAAAAAACATTTTTTTCTATATTTTCATTTCAAGAATATATATAGTATGTCGTTAAACGGGTGTGTGAAAATTTTATTTCCGGAAAAATATATTTTTTGAATCCGTTAACCACCCCGAAATATGTAAAAATCGATGACGTGGGCCGAAATTCTAAGTGTTATATCTCGGAACTCACTCTAAGTAAAATAAAACTTATTAAAAAGCGTAAAAAATATCAAAAARAAAAWATTATTATTTTTTCTGACAATCGCAACTTAGACTTATTTTTGATAGTACCAAAGCARCATCTGTACTTTTTTTGCTTCAGATTATTTGGAAGGTTACTAACGTGGCAAAACATTTTTTCCAACCCTATCTTTCAAAAGTTTACAACAATATCGTTTTAAAAAAATTATTTTAAAAATACAATTTTTATAGCAGATAAAAAAGCGTGTTCGGTTCAACATTTCCATTGCCCTCGTCATTGCGATTCGTTACATCAACTAGAGTTTTGTATCTTAATTTGCGTTTTGTGACCGAAAAAATGCTTCGATTACGTTCATCTGCAATACTCATCTCCCTTGGATGACGAGGCACACATTTACAAAATTTCATCAAGATATTATATATCGGTTGACAATTTAAGGTTAGTAAAAATGGAGCGTTGTACGATACAACAACGTGTCTTAATATTTAAAATTTCCTCAGTAAATGGATGCTGATATTTCGATCAAAATTACSCTAAGTGATGAAGAAAATTTCCATCTTGATGAAGTTTTTAAGCGCCAAAATTGCCGCTTTCACATCCACAACGTTTGACTGTTTGGTACGGATCATGGGTTCTTACCAGTGTTCGACATCGATGGTAACCCAAATTTTTTCGCTGAAGTTATCTGTGAAATTCTTCAATTATTGCATGAGACATTTCCAGTTTGAGTACTCTCTCGTTTAGCTGAACAAAATTGCTACCTCTRGATCGTGTGATTTAACAACATTATATTTCGGTATTTTTCTTATAATTTAATCGCCTAGAAATGCCTCATTTTTCAACAATTAAATTAGGTATTTTTCACAAGCCTAAATCCAAAATTTGTCAACTCTCTTAAACGATTAGGTAAATGAAAATATTTACTACATGAAAATACATGACATTTGAGATTGAAGCTGACAAAGCTTAATAATTCACGTTTGGAAACAAATCACTTTAAACGCTACACTTKTGAAACTGTCAACAATACGAGTAATCCGTAATAACAACCACTTGAAAAACGCTAATGATAAATCTAAACAAAATGCTAAGTGTCAGCTATTTAATGCAAAATAATCGCAAATTGTCAAATTGCTTGGCAAATAAGATATTATGAGCCGCTCGTTAGGTCACACGTGTGTATGTGTTTATATGTTTGCATGTAAAATCAGCCAAGCGTCGGTCGTCATTTAGCCATTTACATGGATCGGGCAATGAGCCAAGCGATCGACAATGGGTGATTGATCATATTGCACTGGAATATGTGCACGCACGCAAAAATACTCAATAAATATGTGCATAATAATGAATATGTGTATGTAGTTATATATGTATAATATCTGTATGAATGAATGAAAATCGCAAAAGTAGGGTGGAGCTGTCTTTAGCAAAATATCAAACAAAAAACAAAAAAAAAAAGAACAAAAATTGTTTCTAAATTATTTTCAAAAACACAAATAACGGTGCAATTTCGCACAACAAAATACTGTTATTTGTCAAGCTTTTAGAAATTATAATTTGACGCAGCTATAAATCTTGTGCGAACCACTCTAATGTAAACAATCACATATCCGTCAAGTGGTTGCAAGTGACAGCTAAACGGTCGAGCGAACGGAACAGCACGTTTACGTGCTGTTAGTCAACAAGTTGTTGTCGTTGCGATTTTAAATTGATTATCAGCAATTCAAGAATTATTGCAGGCGTGGCCGRCACGCACAATTACAAACGAGTGCGAATTCCGTGGCGCTGAGCTGAGTTGTGGGAGACGCTGCCGAATGGCAACGAATCAATTATGTTTACAGAAATATTTTGCAAATGCAGTGCAGTAGGCCAACAATTGACAGCCGAAAAGTTTTTTGCATTTTAACATATGGACTTTGATACAAACATAAGTCCATGCATTAAGGTGGCACTAATTTTTTTAGTTATCAGTTTCCTGAAAGTAGTGTTAGTCCAATCTGAAAAATATATTTGCACCTTTTCCCCAATCCACGTTGACTATCATGAATATGCATCGTCAATTGAAAAGTCTCGAGTTTGATCGGTCACTTTGTATGACAGCTGTGTGCTAGAGTATTCCCATCTCCGTAATTTCTATCTAGATTGTAGCACTGCTTTGGATAATATTTTTTGCCGATTTGCGTGTAGATCTCTTGTCAAATGTAGAAGTTCTTCATACAAGGTATTGTTTTTGATCGGTTAGTTTGTATGGCAGCTAAATGCTATAATAGTACGATCTGAACAATTCGTTCGGAGATTGTAGCGTTGCCGTACAAAATAATCTATACCAAAAGGTGGAAAGATGCCAGGTCAACTAAAAAAAACGTTTTATATATACAAGAACTAGAGTTTGATGCATCATTTGTAAGGGGTTTTCAATAAGGATGCTACAACTTTGGVTTTTCATRGCATTTTTTATTCCTGTGAAAGTGCATTCGATGCTTTTATTTATGGAACTCGATTTCTTTTGCATGGCCATCGCGGGAACGCTTGCAGAAATCCAGACGCTGAACCCAATTTTCCATGGTTCTCAAGATATTACTGCAATTTCACTTTTGATATTCGAACGAAGTTCATCAATCGTCGCTGGCTTATTGGCATAGACCATTGACTTGACGTAGGSCCACAGGAAATAGTCTAACGGCGTCAAATCGCACGAATGAATGGGCCATTTCGTGAGATAACACGTTCACCAAACTTGTACTTCAATCAATCGATTGAGACATTCGCTGTGTGGCTTGTGGCGCCGTCTTGTTAGAAGCACATATTGTCCAAGTTGATCATTACGAAAGAAGTACGGCCCAATGACGCCGCTGACCCATAAACAGAACAAATCGTAATTTTTTCGGGATGCAATGGTAACTCATGGAATAACTGTGGATTGCTGCCTGATCTATAATGCATATTTTGCTTATTGACGAAGCCATTCAGCCAGAAATCGTTATCACGTTATCTCTTAAGATGATTTTTCGATAAAAATCTGGATTATTTTCAAGTTGCTRCTCAGCACAATTCRCGAACATACRACGATTTTGATCGTCAAGCGGCATCAGTTCATGCGTCAATTTGATCTTGTAAGGATTTAGGCCAAGATCTTTTCGCAAAATTYGMCACAATGATGATACAGAGMTGCCCAACGCTTGTGAACGTGATTGATATGGGTCTTCCTCAATTTATGCGCTAGCGCGGAAACATTTTGTACTGTGCCTGTGGATGAAATTAATTTTCCACAAGACGCTCAATTGTTGATCTGACAGGACGATTATGACGACCATAAATTGTACGTAGCGCTTATAAAGTTGAGGCCACTGACACCAAATGTAGTGTAGTGGATAATCAATTTTCGTGGATCTTTAATAGCGGTACGATATAAGCGATATCGGCTTCTTGGAC
Source organism: Bactrocera latifrons (assembly GCF_001853355.1). Taxonomy (NCBI): domain Eukaryota; kingdom Metazoa; phylum Arthropoda; class Insecta; order Diptera; family Tephritidae; genus Bactrocera; species Bactrocera latifrons. The sequence continues at coordinate 434,158 of NW_017534464.1, forward strand.
AGATAAGTGCTTTTGTAAATTTTGAGATATATTTAAAGCCAAACAGGCAGCACGTCACGATGTAATTAATTTATAAAATATTGAAGAAGAATATTTCGATGAAATTGTTTATGAAATTGTTTATGTTTTAGAAAATATAATTTTTACGACCGAAATTTGGAAAATACATATGTATGTAAATGTATTTTTTTATCTCAAATTTTAATAATTGTTGGCTTAATAACCACTTTTAAATCTCTACAAATTAATAACTTGTTTGTCACAACAATCGTGACCACCTTAATGCGCTGGGTATACTACACATACTGTATCTACTAAAACCATTCAATTGCCTACAAGTTCGCTTCATGCCGTCGGACACACCCGCACGGTGGCACACGGCAACAGCGTAAAGTAGCGCCACCGCATTGCATTGCTTTTGAGGGGCGATTTAGCGATTTGGCCACTTTGCGTGCAACACGCGAATTACTCGTACATGTCAGTGTTTGAGTATGCGATGCAAATGCGACGCCCCACAATGTCACCTCTATTAAATCGTTTGGCGCGCTTCAAAGCTATTAAAATGCATTTCAAGCGTTTTGTAAATTGCTGTTGCTATTGTTTTTACTTTTATTTGCAATCATATATATTGTTTGGCATTTATTATTTTATTTTATTTTAATTTGAATTTTCATGTCGCCATAAACAGTTAAGTAAATGGCGGCTTAGTTTTTATGACAATGAAATGTCAAAATTACTTGCTGCTGTCATTAAGTTCTGGCATTTTATTAAGTTTTCGCTATTGAACTCCTAATTTTGCATTTGCAAGGGAAAAAAGAATAAGAAGAAAAGAGTGAAAAACTTCAAGTACAAACTCATAGTATTATATTTGTTTCGGCTGGTGCGTGCCGCACTATTTATATACATATGTACTTACGTATATATGCATACATGCATTCCTTCCTTTTTGTTATTGTAGTTTGTTTTGGCGTGCGCTTCACGTGCCACTGTCTGGATTGTGGTAACATTCGCGCGTGGCTATTTGAAGTAGCACAATGTCGTGCTGTGAATTGAAAGTTGCAATTGTGATTGAAATTGAAGGGACCGAGCGATGTTTTACTTCTGAAAAAGAGCTCTTGAAACCATTACCTGACATAGCCTGTGCAAACTGACGAAGACCTCTCCGACCCGTTCGATACCAAACGAGGTTTGGACAAGGCGACTCCATACATGCGACTTTTTCAATATAATTCTGAAGAGAAGACGAGATGCAGAACTAAATAGAGAATTTACAATATTCTACAAGAGTGTAGAGCTGTTGGCGTACGCCGCTGATATTGATATCATTGGCCTTAACAACAGCGCCGATAGTACATCGTTCTTCAGACTGGAAAAGGAAGTGAAGCAAATGGGTCTGGTAGTGAATGAGAGCAAGAGGAAATATCCCCTGCCATTAAATAACAGACTTTGTTCCCACGTCACTGGCAGTCATAAGTTCGAAGTCGTAGATAATTTCGTCTCTCTTGGAACCAGCAACAATAATGTCAGCTTCGAAATCCAACGCAGAATAACTCTTGCTAACAGGTGCTACTTTGGACTGAGTAGGTAGTCCTCTATTGACGATGAAAGACCAAATTCTACAAGTCGCTCATCATTCCCGATCTACTATATGCTGCAGAGGCATGGACGATGACAACATCTGATGAGTCGGCGTTAAGAGATTTCGCGAGAAACGTTTTACGGCAGATTTATGGTTTTGTTTGTGGAATCAAATTTGCCGAACGTTCAGAATGTTGAAAAAGGCCTTCGGTGATAATTGTTTATCGCGAGCAAGTGCGTTTGATTGGTACAAAAATTGAAAGAGGGTCGAGAACGAGTTGGCGACGAATCAAAAACGTCAATAAAAGAAAGAAATTGGTGATTGCGAATCGACATTAACAGTCAGCGATCATACTGTCGTCCCTGGAGTATCAAAAGGATCAGTGAAAACTATTTAGAACGATCATTTGGGCATAAGAAAAGCGAAAGCGCGTATGGCTCCTAAATCACTAAATTTTTTCGACAGCATCGCGTTAACGTTTGTGAAACAAGTCGGTAGTCGGAAATACCAGGATGCCATGAAACGTATTATTACTGGCGATGAGTCCTGGATCTATGCTTACGATCCGAAAACTGACGATTATTTAATCGAATATCGTGGCAAAGGTGAGCCGACGCCGAAAAACTGCCCAAACTGTCGACAAAGAAGACCATTTGAGTGTCATGCGTCATTTGCCCGAAGTGATTCGTAAAAAGAGATCAAAATTATGAGCCGATAACTCTTGGTTTTTGCAACGCGATAATGCAAAGTCGTATACTGCATTGATTCTTCTTGAGTTTTTCACCAAATTTTTAACCAATATTCTTCAAACTCAAACGATCGTTTCGGGGGAACCGATTTAAGTCAATTGAAGACATTAAATATGAATCGCTACCGGCATTGAAAGCTTTTCCAAAAATTGATTTTAACAACTGTTCGGGAGTTGGATAAAACGTTGGCACACGTTTTTCGGACTCAAGGTTAGGTATGGTAACCTGTAATCGTGAGATATGGAAAAAATATCACACTCGTTTCTGTTACAATGATAAAAGCCGGACCGGACGGACCGCAAGCAAAAACATAAAGGTCTAATGAACACGATGTCATAAGGAAGTGTTGTAATGACTATTACTCAATAAAAATCAAATACCATAACATTTTACAGGTAAGGTTAGAGTGATTGCTTTACGTACATATATATGTATTTGCATATGAACTGTTAAGTAACAGTGAAGCTGTTCCTGGCAGCTTTGTAAATACCCGGATCAGAGCTATAACATGGAAATAATATTTTCTTCTTATCATATTTATTTACAGACTCAATAATAACCGCTTATAATGTTATATAACAGTTAATTTAACAATAACAGACTTATTTTAATAAAAATGTCAGTTTTGAAAAATTCATAGTTTCATAAATACTTAAAAATTTCAAATTAAAATGCAGATCCCATCTAATTTATACCAAACGAGAAATATATACATACATACATATGTACATATGTTCAAAGAAATACTGAAGAAAGCCGTTTCAAGTTTAGTTGCTTTGAATTTGTATGATTGTGTTTACGAATTTGTTATTGTGTTTACGAATTGGGCCAGCGGAAAGTAACGTTTTAATTTGTTTGAAATGATCATAAAGACCGAAAGCTTAACTTATTGTGACAGACGGATAATTCTGTTAAATAAACAAGAAATTGCAAAAAAGCAAAATAAAAGTAAAGAAAAACGAAAAGAAAACTAATAAAAAGTGAAGACCAAATTAAAATGCGTATGCTTATGGTCTACCGTGAAATATGTGTGTGTTTGTGAATAAAACAATAACATAACAACAATCACAAATCGCCACAATCATCTGTGGGGAATATGAAATACGATATCAGACGTCTTTAAGTGGCACTGTCGCCAATTTAACGACGTTGATCCAAATTTTATGAGCCAAGCGTTGAAGAGTAGCGTCACAACAGCAGCGGACGAGTGTAATGCGCAGGCGCAAACATTTCGGTTATATTACCACAAGCTACGTCTTTGTAGGCGTGTGTGTGTGCCTATATAACTGTAAGCTTTTAACAAAAAACAACTCTATTAACTATGACAAACCTGCTTTTTAAGTAGATTTCATTCGGTATTTAATAGTCGAATTAAATGTTCTAATCCGATTTTTAAGAAGTTAGTTATTTAAGGGTTAGAGTCTATGATTTTCAAAAATTCAATAGTCTGTTTTTCTTGCGCTTAATGTAGGCCATGCCTTAGAGCTTTTTCGCACAGCCAAATTAATTTAGTATATTCAGATTCTAATGGAAAGACCAGTTTTCCTTTCACACAGCCGTGCTTGTGTTCTTTATTTTGTATTTTTGCTGACGATTGCTATTTTATCAAGGAACACAACCAAACTTACAGCCTGGACAACAACCCGCAGAGTTGAATTCGATTACAACGCGATTAAGAATTTATGTAGTAAAGTAAGATTTTTATTTTGTATGGTTATAAATTACAATTTTAATCGAATGAATACCGTTTATTAAAAGCTAAATTGAATAATTAATAACTATAAGATTTCCAGCATTTGAGTCAGACAGTTTCAGCACGCAAAGCTTTCACAGATGTTTTTTTTGAAACTACATTTTTGAAATCTGTTGCCGTTGGTACTAGAGTATTATCGTTTATAACCACTTGACTTTTTAACTGTAATATGACATACTAACAAAATACCATCAATTTCACTATTGTTATTATTTTTAGACATTGAAATTTTTAACTTTTTCCTCATATTTGCGAGAGCTCAAACGTTTCTTAGTAAATTATGTAGTTGAGTCTTATGCAGATTAAGAATCCATATTTTATTTTGTTTCAGATAGCATGACTTACTTGGATTATCTTCACCAGTATAGACTCTTCTGAGAAGGGTGATTCGAAAGAATGTTTCACTAGCCACCATTTTGTGTCAAAACTACTTACATACTTTTATACTATGACATACTTTTATACTATGAGGAGGGTGATCCCCTGGTGACGTTTGTAACATACAGAATTAAATGTCGGTGACTATATATTGCAAATGTACATATGTTTTTTTTTTTGTGTAAGATAAGGAAAAATGGGGTCATAAGGTCATAAAAAAAAAACTGACACATACGAACGCCAAACCCTTTGAGAAAACTACTATACTGATCTAGTACCATCACTCTGACTTGGAATTTCTCACCCCCAGACAATAATCCCACACTGCAACCAGCATGATGAGCTGAGTCGATTTAGTCATGCCCGCCTATATTTGCGCAAACTAGTCTCTGAGTTTTTGAGATATCGACCTGAAATTTTCCCATGCCTTTGTTTTATAAGCAGCTGCTCATTTGTTGAGTCCGCTAATATCAGACTTCTAAAGAATATAGCTGTCATACAAACTGAGCAATCAAAAGCAAGACTTGTATGGAAAACTTTTTATTTGACAAGATATCTGCACGAAATTTGGCACCAATATTAACCAATGTCCTACCATCTCCGCATATGTGTTTGAGATCGGACCACTGTAGTTTATAGCGTATTTTTTTAAAACCTTCTATGATATAAAAAGCGCACTTGTGAAGGATATGATAGGTTCGGAGTTTATAGACTCAAATACAAATAATAAGGTCTAAAAAAAAATATTTGCTTTTTCTCTGCTACTGGAATATCTAGATAGTCATAATCAGAATTTTTTGAGGTGTCAAGACTGGCCTAACCGCTTAAGGGGCTACATGGGTTTCACGGGTTCAAAAAAAAAAAAAAAATATATATATATATAGTTTTCATTGTCTTATTTAATTCTGTTACAGCTAGAGAATATTGTTCTATATTCTAGGTTTGGAGATACAGCAAGGAAAAGTTGCGAGTCAGCTATATAGTCACCACAAACTTTCGACGCATTTTTTTCGAAACTGTGTTTTCAAAGTCGGTTGTTAAGATTTTCAGCGAGATAGTCCACCGATCTTAACAGAGTGTTACAAAGGTCTTTGAGATATAATTTACAATGTCTGGAACGAAGAAGTTTTTGTTCAGTTACAACTATTTAAATAAAACCCAACTTGTTTTGTCAACTTTCGACTTTGTTCGAATTTCTTTACGCATTTATGGAAATTAAAAAGCAAGGAAGGCCTAAGTTCGGGTGCAACTGGAAATTTTATAATTTTGCAACATGCAGAGGATCGGAATCCAAGCAATTTAATATATATATACATACATATATAATATATACTATATATAACTAACACACAGACCAACATATTCAGAGTAAGGTTGGTTACAAAAGCAAAAGTCCTTATAAATAATATATAGGAGTTGTGGACCGAATTTTATACATTAACTGTTATCATGCCACATATATACTTAAAATATAATTCCTTGGGTTTCAATAAAGCACCTTTCATACAATCACATGGAGTAAAGTTCATATTAGGTATATGGGGGTCCAAAGAAGCCTTGACCCGATTCAACTCATTTTTGATACACAGAGACCCCATTTACAGGTAATAGTTTTCTAAGAATTTCAATTGTATATTCCATATTTTGACCGATATTTTCGTTCAAAAGTCAACTATAGATACTGGAGTCCACATATTCGGTGCTTATGGGCTTGAATAGTTTTGTTTGGATTTGTGCAATTTTTCATCATAAGGTGATAGGTGCTATACTTTAAAAGAATTATTAGTGCAATATTGTATCCCGTTGTATTTGTATGCTGAAAAGTGAAAGAATCGAATGGAACTTAAAATTGTGTTATATGGGAAGTAAGTGTGATTGTAGTTGGATTCGGCACTTTTCGCACTGTGCTATAGGAATATGAGAAGAGTGATAAGTACTAAATTTAGTCGAAATCGGTCAGTCCGGGCCTGATGTCATTTCACCAAAAAGTGGGCTACTACTTTTAATGGCAAAAATTTTCAAATGTCGTCATCAACTGATCAATTCTTTGATTATTCATAGAAAGTGAAATACCGGTTAATAATGAGTGCCATAAATTGTAAATATTAAACATTATGTATGTACATATGTACACATAGTATATATTTTTTTAAGACACCTTTACAATATTTCTATTTATCTAGTGAATCATTCAAAATTTCATGAAATGCATGACACATTCTATTTCACCTACAAATATAGCTGTCCATTCACAGCTGTATTATTGTAACACATAGCCATATATAAATACATATTTACACATCTGATTGTTGCCACCGATTGTCAGACATATTGGCACAATTGAGTGCAAGCTGGCAAAACAATAACAAATTGGCCGTGATGACAAAAGCGCACTCAAATCCATGCACATGGCTGTGTATATATGTATGTATATATGTATGTATGTACATATGTAAGTACATTTAGCTGCATGTTTGTATGTAGGCAATGAAATATGCAGATTGTATTGATGTAACCGATGAGGAATTTTTTATGGCGCGCGCTGCAATAAAAATGCTAATTATGAGTTCATTGATATTTTTATTTGCTCAGTGAATAAACTTATAATGTGCGAGTTGATTATTCCGCAAAATTAAGAATTAAATCAAAATTGTAAAATTGTCAGCTACCTATTATTTCACTTCACAAATTTTATGACATGCAATTTTTTATTCTCTCCTGCACACAAATGTAAATTGAAGCAAATTATAAACTCATTTAAATTTTTAAAACGACAGGATGCTGTTAGCAGTCAAATTGTCATTAAAATCGGTTCTTCTTCTTCTTTATTGTTATAGACATCGCTGTTATAGCCGATTTCGGTTAGCAATGTTTAATTTGAACTATACGCTAATGCTGTTGAAACAAATTCACAAAGCGATCATGGAAGGAAAAGTATTTAGCCAAACTTAGAGATTTCGCCAGGAACAAAAAATAATGATCTTACCGAACTAACTTTATCTAAATTATTGTAAAAGTATCAAAAAATCTCAGACCATAGTTTTCAATTTCATGAAATTCGTTTTGTTTTTTAAATAATTTTCTCTAATGAAAAAAAAAACACCAATATTATTTCGTGTCCGTAAATTTAAATTGAGAGAGTTAGTTGGCAACTCAGATGATTACTTATTTTTACAGCTTGTGATATGGCCAAATAATTTAAAAATTATGCAATGAACTAGTCTCACATTCACTATATTTGCTAGGCTCGATCCCCATTGAGTATACCCTCCTTTTCAAAATCGAAATATGGATTTATGAAAGAAAAAAAATCAATTAAACACCTAACTTGATTTGCTGAGATTTGCATTATCGAACCGATTTCGAAATGTAGTTTACCCGTTACTATAAAATTATTACACCAGATGAAGATTATATCGAAGAATATAATCGCAATACATTTTACACCGACTGACAAAAACCCGAATTTTCACTTATTTTAATCCAAATTTTGACTATCGCCTTCAAAATGGTTTCCTGAAAAAATGCAAAGATGCCAAATCTCAATCCAATTTTCGTACATTTGTTATAAGCCTCGTCTATGATGGTTCTTAGTGCCTTTAACGACTTTTTGGTTTTTTTTTTTCTGATGAGGCTTATTTTTGGAGCGCTATTCACTTGTTTGGTGGACAGTTACGACAACATCTTCACAAACTGACGTCTCGCCATCAGTACTGATGCTTTTGACGAACGAACGTTCCCACGACAGTCGGGTCTACGTAACCGGAACGGACCCGAATATTTATTCGGTCAAGGACTGTCAATTCGGCAGAACTCTGCCGCTACAACAGCAACAACAACAACAACAACGAATTTAGAATCCCAAGCTGCGTTATTGGCCATTTTTGCGATATATGCCCAACGTGGTTTTAGCAAATGATTCAGGTATTTTGGTGTAAGACTAGCATCGAGATGATGAAACTAGAGCGAGTTTGTAAATTTTCTTTACCATGGTAAAAATCGTCAGACAAACGGTATGCAGCGGAAAAAAATAGCTTATTGACATCAAACTTGAAGAGAACACTTCTCCAACAGGTGGAGAAGTGTTCAGCGGTGAGTTTTATGGTCTTTTGCGCATTGGCCACAGCTATAATGGCTAGGTCATGTCGTCCGAAGGGATGAAAGCACTCCAGCTCTCCTCTAGCAGTACCCGTCGCGGAAAGCGGAGGAGAAGAAGCGGATGGACAATGCTAAACGTCAAATCTCAAAAGAGCAAAGTATAATATTTTACATTTCATTGAACACCTGAATATTGCAAATAAAGTATATTTCACACTCTTAAAATCAATGAAGCAAATAGTTCGATAAAACAACAAATTGTGTGGACTTCTAAGAATCTATTACAAGAATATGCATATGTATCTATATACATAACTATATTGTATGTGTGTACTCGCAAGTCACTATATATTATTACAAAGGCCACTGGCTGCCCGCCCACTAAGTGCGGAAGAGTTTTCCGATTACATAATAATATTTATTTATAAGAACACACATAAGTATATAGTACATGAACTGTGACGTCAACGTAGCCAATGAAATGCAGATGCTAGGTAGTGTCAGACCATTCAAATACAACAACAAGAAACTTTGATTATAAACAATTGACCATTAATACAATGTTGCGCTGCAATTAACGTTCAATTGAGTTATTTTCGTCGATATGCAAAATTTGTACCAAAAGCAAGTAAATAAATACATATCCATGCAGGTGTGTATGTGTATGTGTGTCAACAAATAATGAAATTAATAACAAATAATCGATGAAGCACGTAATGCGGAAATCGATGGCGAAAAATAATTTACGTCAATTATGAGTAGATAAATAAATTTTAAATCTGGAATAATAATTTTTAACAATGTGGGAGTTGCGAGTGATAAATAAATAAATGCAAGAATTGACTGAATAAATAATTTTATGGGAATTCAAATAAAATAATTGATTCTTATTTTCCCTGCAGTTCGTTCGGCCAAGTCTACAGGTAAAAACTTGAGTAAAAATTTCTTAAAGGAACTTATTACACGTGGTCCTTGTGGCCAAAAATAAAAATATAATAATTACAAGTAAGGAAGGATTAAGGTCGGGCGTAACCGAATTTATCTATTATCATGCCGCATACTAAAAAATTTTCCTTGGTTTCATTAAGGCACCTTACATACAATCACTAATCGTATGGAGTAAAGTTGCCGGATGTTCGAACAAAAACCGAGTTTTCCCCCAATTATATCTGTTTTAAGCCAAAAGTATAAACTGTATAAAGTCACCTGGAATTTCGAAAATCTATATTAGGGATATGGGAGCTTAGAAAGTATTGACCCGATTCAACCCATTTCTAATACACAGTAAAGTATTTTCTCTAAATTTCAAATGCATATCTCACACATTGACTAATATTTTTGGTCAAAAGTCAACTGTTAATACTGAGGTCCACATATTCGGTATGTAGGGGTTTGATCAGTTTTGTTTGGATTTGAACAATTTTTGGTTATAAGGTAGCACACTTTAAAGGAATTATTGCAAAATGTTTTCCTGTTTTATTAATTTCTTTTGGATTTGTGTGCACTGGAAAGTAAGAAAATCAATTGGAATTTAAAATTGTGCTATATGGGAATTAGGCATAGTTGTAGTCTGATTTCGCCCATTTTCACACTGTGGTATAGGAATATAAGACGCATGCTTAATAATTTGTATACTCTCGCAACAAAGTTGCTAAAGAGAGTATTATAGTTTTGTTCACATAACGGTTGTTTGTAAGTCCTGAAACTAAAAGAGTCAGATATAGAGTTCTATATACAAAAGTGATCAGGGTGACGAGTAGAGTTGAAATCCGGATGTCTGTCTGTTCGTCCGTCTGTTTGTCCGTACGTCCGTGCAAGCTGTAACTTGAGTAAAAATTGAGATATCATGATGAAATTTGGTACACGTATTTCTTGGCTCCATAAGAAGGTTATGTTCGAAGACGGGCAAAATCGGCCCACTGCCACGCCCACAAAATGGCGGAAACCGAAAACCTATAAAGTGTCATAACTAAGCCATAAATAACAATATTAAAATGAAATTCAGGAAGTACTCGACCGATTTCAATGAAATTCGGTATATAATATTTTCTTAACAGCCTGATAACATGTACCAAAAATGGGTTAAATCGGTTCACAACCACGCCTGAAATCTCCATTAACACTTTATCATGCGAGAGTATAAAATGTTCGGTGACAACCGAACTTAGCCCTTCCTTACTTGTTTTTTTTTTTTTTAAATCGGCCGGCCCGGTCCCGAAATACAGGGTGGCTGATGAAAGCCGTTACATAAAAAAAATTAAATAACTTTGTCTTTGTTTGGATTGTCCGCCGCTATCACGCACTGGAGTCCGTAGTTTCGGTTCAAAGAGAGTATAGGCGCACGTTTGGTGGCAATCCTCCGAGCAGATGGACCATAATGAGACTTGTAAACAATTTTGCCGATCATTTAAATTCCATTATTTTTAAAACTAATTTAGCTATATTCAATAAAATTTAATGAGCTTTAACATGAATAAAAGAAAAATGAATTCCATAGACTGTAAAAAAAATTATTTATTTTCTTAATGTAGCAAAATTCATCAGTCACCCTGTATGTGATTTCACCAAAAATTTCTCACTGCTGTCAATAAAATGAACTTTGACAAAATTGAGTTGCGGTTGCAAATGACGCGCGTATCGTTCAATTTTCACACCGGCCCTTAAAAAATTCTCTAATTCCATCTCGGAGGTCTCTAGCCAATTTAGTTATTGATTTATTGCGCTTTTCGTGATTTTGATCAATACCGTTATATGGGGTGTGACCGAGGCTAACTGGTAGCAGGTTTTGTAATATTTACACTGAGCAAATTTGGTTGTTCTTGCTTTAATACTGTAGGATATATGTATATTAAACTTATAAAAAGGCGGAGTCACTCCCACTTTGAAAAATTTTCTGCCCCCAGGTGGCCTGTGCCAAATTAGAGTTGTATATCTTACTTTAATGCTTAGTTATGGCACTTTATAGGTTTGCGGTTAATGACGTTTTGTGGGCCTGGCAGTGGTCCTATTACGCCCATCTACGAACTCGTAACTTTTTTTTTACTAAGAAACCCACATCCCAAGTAACTGTTTTTTACATGTACATGTACATGTACATTTTTTTTACAAAATTGATTTATTATAAAAGGAATGTAATTTGTGCCCAACTTCTCCCTGGTCACTAAATGTATATATGTATAAAGATTTCCCTCCTTATGGCATCTTATATATAAAAATTGATTTATAAATAGACTATGTACAAACATGCGTTCACATTTTTAATTACTATTCGATACTTTACAACAGCGATGATGCCATCAATATTCCTGAGGCTTCTTTTCATTACAGCGGCGTATGCCAATGTCCACAATTCAGGAATTTCAATGTCAACCAATCGGAATCGTTTACTGCAAACATAACAAACAAACAAGCAGCGGTTCGAAAAGTCAAATAATAACACTCGTAAACAAAACGTTTAATTAAAATACCGACAATATACAAGAAAGTCCGAAGGCTGACGAAAGAGGAGAGACGGATGCAAGAACCAATGTATGAAGTTTTATAGTTTCGGGTTGTGAGATAAATACATATGTATGTACATATGTAAGTTTATGTTTTAATAAGTGTTTGAGCGTCTATCATTTGTTGAGTTTGAATTTTTAAAATAATCTATTATTTATTAATTCTCATAAAATAAAAACAAAATAATTCTCACAGATCAAAATTATTCACCGCCCTTGCATTGCGCCAATTTCGGCAACAACAATGAAATTATGAAATATTTTTCGAATAAATTGAATACTATCGAAAAATATAAACAATTAGCTATTAAGTGTTATGATAAAAAAAGTAAACGTGTATAGTCCTAATAAAAAACAAATATCTATAATAATTAAATTCTTTAAAAAGTATAACATAACTTTACTAAAAATAAAATATATTATTAAAAACAATTAATGTTATATTATTTTTTTCTTCTACACATTTTAAATAAATACTTTTTTAAATAATTCTATTATGTTTCTTTTTTTTTCTTTTTCGCAATTTTAATTGGAGTCATAAACTTGTCATTTGCAATTGCAACTCATCTTTGTCAAAGTTAATTTTATTGACAGCTGTGAGATATAACGGTTGTCATAATTTCATTCAGCGTTGCCGTTTTGGTCCAATCGGACTCGTGCGGTGACGTTTTTCAATATGTGTGATTTCAGTGATTGCTATTTTTAAATCACTACGGTTTTATATTGCTATTGCGATCGGAAGAGATATTGCGATGCTCCATAACTAAAGATTTAATGTCTGCTAAATTCTTCGATTTATTCCTTTACATTAAAAAAGTTTAGATCTCGGTGGATGACATTGTTTCTCACATAGAAAGAAGCCCCAACATGGTGAGCAGAGCTGAAGAGCTTAAATTACTTTTAAATTTAAGTTCGCTGTACTGCCCCAGATTTGATTGTATCACGTTCAGATCGCCCCAAGTATTACCTTATAAATGAGTAATTTTTTTCAGACTGAGGCGGGATCTTGGCCTAAGGAGGCAGTATAGCTGCGCCGACTTTAATCTTCGCTGAGTTCTTTTTTTATACGTGAGTTTTCAAGTGCGTCTCTTAACAATTGTAATACACGAATACTTTGCGCATAATGTATTGGTAACAATTAATGGAAATTTTTGTGCTTGAGAGTTTATACTACTTGTACGAACTTTTCGGTATTGATACTAATGTTCTATTTGGTGATACACGGTCCTAGAGCACTCAGTTGCATCTGCTGTTTTCTGGAAGTAGTATTAGGGTTGCCACTTGATGCTAGCAGTGCAGTATCATCAGCATAGGCTACCGTCATTGTGGAGTCAGAGTTGAACATAAGAAGGTCTGCTGTATAAAGAATAAAGAGTATAGTATGTACTTCCAACATTAGGTAAATTTTTGCGCCCATTTTCCACACTTTTGAAACATTCCATAAATTTCAAACGGTTTGAAATTGTTTGCTGTGTAACATTTAACATGGCTGATATTTGATTTGGCTCAAAGTATCATCTCCAATTCTTTTTCAAACTTTTTTGGTGATCTTCTACGTTCTTCATTACTCACTTCAAAATAATTATTTTTGAACCGTTGAAACCATCGTCTGCATGTTGCTTCCGATAGAGATAGATCACCATATGCCTCGACAAGCATTCGATGCGAGACTGCAGCACTTTTCTTCAAATGGAAACAAAAAATTACTGCTTTCCGCAAATCATTACTTTCGGTACAAAATTTGATATTTTTCACACAATGAAAAAATGTGATGTGTTCTGTTCAATGATTGTAAGGTTATTGAATATGTTTGACAGCTGTCATGCCAACCAAAAAGGAAAAACATTAACGCTCGTTCACAACAAATGTTCCCTACAAACAGATTTGTATATTAAGGCTCATGTTTTCATCATTAAAAAAATTGGTACTTTTGTAACTGATTTGGTAGGCATTTAGGTAGCTAAACAATTTTTGGATGGCAACACTGACGACAATTTGACTCAGCTATGTTTGATGGCCTTGGCCGCTGATATCGGTCGCAAATTGTTACTGACCGCAAAAAGACTTTTCATTAGTTCTTTCTTTGTCAATTAAATATTACTTATCATTTGTCAATATTAATATTTAATGCACGCTGACATATCTCAATATACGCAGCAATTGAGCATTGCAGTTCAGCAATAATATATTATATATAAACTTATATGTATATGTATGCACCATATGTTACTTTCAGATAAATTAGAGTTTCGTGCCTCGTTTTTGATTTCCTCAGAATAATAAAATTTTAAATTTTGAAAACGAATAAAATATTCTGCTTATGTAAAACTAAAGATTATCTCTTTCAAATTGCAGCCTCGTCTACGCCTCAGATATTCTATGCGTGGAGTCCAAGTTTCGATCTAGCGAATAACAGTTGTGATATTTTACTCCAAAGCATGAATCGAATCGGTATCGTCCGCATAGACTTTAAGCTTTACGTTACGGCACAGGAAGAAGTCTAACAGTGTGATATCACACGATCTTGGTGGCCAAATAAAAATATATTAAATATTTGTTCACCGAAGTGTTTGTGATTGATGCGATGTGTGGGAAGTGGCGTCGTCTCATCGGCATCATTTTTGAAGAAATATGGACCGATGATTCCATCGACCTACAAACCACACCAAACCGTTCGTATTTTTCTCTATGAAGGGGCATTTTTTGTATCTCTTCAGGTTTCTTTTCATCTCAAATGTGCCCTTTTGATTGCTTAGATACCCATTGAACCAGAAATGGGCCTCATTTCTGAACAAAATTTGGTTCGAAAATTTCTTGGAACTTTTCAAGAGCTCACAGAACGAAGCAATGTTGCTTGGGAAGGTGAAGCTTGGATTGCACAAGCTGTATTTAGTACGCTTTCAATTTATGATCTGAACGTAAAATGCGCCTAGTCGTTCCATAAGTCAGTTCAAGTTGCTGCGAACGGCGCCGAATCGACGTTTCAGGGTCTTCGTGTAGACTTTCAACTACCGCTGCTATATTTTCAGCACTGCGTGGTGTTCGTGGTCTATTATGTCAAATATTATCGAATAATCTTTGCTGGGTTTCAAGATAGGTGTACCCTCAGTTGGTCGATTACGTTGACCATAAGTTGAGCTAAGCGCGCCAAACACATTCTTCGTAGAATGTAAATCTTTGTAATAAAGTTGAACGATATTTAAACGTTGTTCAGCTATAAGTCTTTCCATGATTAAATGCCAAACAATACTCAACACAAAAATAACATAACAGCCTCACGCGTAATCTGTCTAAAGGATCACCCGTTACTACAAATACCAAGTATGAAAATTTGTGTTATTTGGCGCGTTCATAAGCCCTCATCCTGAAATACATATATACGAGTACATATATATTTCTATTAAATTTAAATATAAAAAATTGGACATTTTTTCGCTAATTGAGTTCACTGTGAAAGTCACTGAAATCTGGAACGCCAAACAAACTTTCGTCATAAATTTTTGATTGGTAAACAAAAATCAATTGATAACTTTTTTGCAAAAATAAAAATAAATGTACATATTCTGTTGGGAAAATTGAACTTTGATCAATGCGATAAAGTGAATATGGATATTAATTGATTGAAGACAAATTGGTTCAAGGGGATCAGTTCAGGTGAAGGCAACACTTTCGATTTCAAAAAAAAAAAAAAAAAAAAAAAAATTGTGAATGAGAAATGAAATGGAATTTTATACATGGGAACTTATTTAAGTACTATTAAAAGGAATTTCGATATTGGGTGCGGGTAGAGTTGCCAAACATTTAAAAGGAAAATATAAACGTTAAAAAATAAAATAAAATAAAAATAGAACCCAAAGATGGAAAACCAGAAACTTCTGCTTAAAAGGCTGGTTAACTATGCACATTTTTACTCACCATTACATTACTTTACTAAATACTTTAAGAATTTCGATGTTCGTGCATATAAAATTTAAGCACATGTACTAATTAATATTATATATAATCTTGCAAAAGAATATCCCCTACATAGGGTTGTGCGCTGGGTTTGCGACCCACCACGTAGAAAAACACCCCCTATGAAAAACTTTCAGCAGCCTCGGATGAGAGACCCCCCTTTATGACGACCATGGCAAACGAATTAAGGACAATGATTTGAGGGCATACACCTGGAATGTAGCGTCTCTTAATTGGGAAGGTGCCGCTGTCCAGCTGGTTGATGTCCTCGTAGAAATAAAGGCTGACATCACCGCCGTCCAAGAAATGCGATGGACGGGACAAAGACATAGACGAGTAGGTTCTTGTGGCATTTACTACAGTGGCCATATAAAGGAACGCAAGTTTGGTGTGGGATTCGTGGTGGAAGAGAGACTCCGTCGCCGAGTACTATCATTCACTCCGGTGAATGAACGTCTACACACAATCCGCATCAAAACGAGGTTCTTCAACATATCGCTGATTTGCGCCCACGCCCCGACGGAAGAGAAGGACGATGTGACCAAAGATGCCTTTTATGAGGGTTGCCCCCGCCACGATGTCAAAATCGTGCTTGGCGACTTTAACGTCAGGATGGACAAAGAAGGTATCTTTGGTACTGCGGTCGGTAAATTCAGCCTCCACGAGGAAACATCCCCAATTGGGTTGAGGCTGATCGACTTCGCCGGGGCCCGAAATATGGTAGATTCCAGCATAAGAAGATACATCAAGCTACCTGGATGTCTCCTGATCGAAAAACCACCAACTAGATCGATCATGTTGTGATAGACGGAAGGCACGTATCCAGTGTTTTAGATGTGCGTGCGCTCCGAGGTCCTAACATCGACTCGGACCACTATCTTATTGCAACCAAGATTCGCTTCCGTATGAAAGATTAAAGCCCACCGTCAACAAACTGATTGGACGTTATCAGTGTGGCTTCAGACCTGCAAAATCAACAACTGACCAGATATTAACCATGCGCAAAATCTTGGCAAAAACCCGTGAAAGGAGAATCGACACTCACCACCTCTTCGTCGATTTCAGAGCTGCCTTTATGCCGCGATGTCTGAATTTGGTATCCCCGCAAAACTAATACGGCTATGTAAACTGACGTTGAGCAACACCAAAAGCTCCGTCAAAATCGGGAAGGACCACTCCGAGCCGTTCGATACCAAACGAGATTTCAGACAAAGCGATTCCTTATCGTGCGACTTTTTCAACCTGCTGGTCCAATCTTCTATAATGTTCTATAAGAGTGTACAGCTGCTGGCGTATGTCGATGATATTGATAAGATCTCCATTCCGTTGGAAGGAGCAGGCGGAGAAGGACCTGGCTACGCTTGGAATATCCAAATCCAATAATCGCGTAAGCGGTGACTACGCCAATTAAGCAGAAGATTTCCGTTAGTTTCAACATATTTTGCTTTGAAATCATTTCCTCATTTAAATTTAAAAAAACAAGTAAGGAAGAGCAAAGTTCGGGTGTCTCCGAACATTTTATACTCTCGCATGATAAAGTGATCATCGGGATTTCATTTATTTACTATACTCTCGCAACAAAGTTGCTAAAGAGAGTATTATAGTTTTGTTCACATAACGGTTGTTTGTAATTCCTAAAATTAAAAGAGTCAGATATAGGGTTATATATACCAAAGTGATCAGGGTGACGAGTAGAGTTGAAATCCGGATGTATGTCTGTCTGCCCGTCCGTCTGTCTGTCCATGTCATCAGGGTGTTAAAAAACTATTATGTACCGAATTTCATTGAAATCGGTCGAGTAGTTCCTGA
>NW_017534464.1:452407-456724 GCF_001853355.1 Bactrocera latifrons
GACATAGCTATAGTAGTTTTCGAGATATGTACAAAAAAGTTATTAGGGGCCGGGGCCACGCCCACTTTTCCAAAAAAATTACGTCCAAATATGCCACTCCCTAGTGCGATCCTTTGTGCCAAATTTCACTTTAATATATTTATTTGTGGCTTAATTATGACACTTTATAGGTTTTCGCCATTTTATGAGCGTGGCAGTGGGCCGATTTATCCATCTTCGAACTTAACCTTCTTATGGAGCCAAGAATTACGTGTACCAATTACAGTTACAGTTACAGCTTGCACGGTCGGACGGACAGACAGACATTGGATTATACTACATTCGGAGGCTATCAATATATAGTCTGCAAAATGTAAAATATTTTAACAAATTTAAACGGCGTAGATCGATGAATCAACTTCTTATGGCCACAATTGGAAGATGCTGATCTTGACAACATCTGATTCCACCAACAAGGCAGGCCAACGTGCCGCACAGCACATGCAATAACTGAATTATTGGGAGAAAAGTTTGGAGATCAGATTATTTCAAGAAATTGTGACATTGAATGTTTAACACTTAGAGTGTTTTTTTTTAGAAAAATCATATCACTCTTTTTGGAAAATCCTGAATTAATTATTTATCAAGTCTCGATTTCCGAATGCGCTCAAAAATGTTCTTACCTGTTGCAGTTATTTCCAGACTTCTCTTTGGAAAAACCTAAAAAGAAAAAATTCTATACTAAAAGATATTGTCCGTACTATGACAAGGTCAAAAAACAAAAATTTATAAAATGGCAGCGTGTTTATAAAAAGTGAAATTTTAACAAAATATTTTATTTTTGATTTTGTCAAGGAACGCTTAGTCATTGTATGGGGAAATGCATACAGAAAATGTATACTAATTTGATCATGATTATTTTTTTCTTTTGCAATCTGCATTAACCTCGAAAATTTTTGTCAATCCTGTCATGAAATTTCCTTGGAAATACTCTAAACAAAATTCTCTGAAAATTTTCACCCTTAATATTAACATTAAGAACTGAACCAAGGCATGTAAAAATTCTCCATTAAAAATACACTACAATCGGGATTTTTTATCTTTAAATTCCTACAGCTCAAAGGTATTATATGTCATCGCTTTGTAACTCACACCGGCAAGGTAGTAGGGGGCTCTAAATCCGATTTTTCCACGAATTTCACATTTTGGTGTATTTATCTCATAAATGACAAGATTGTAAGAAATTTTATTTGCTATAAAAAGGTCTTAGATCAAAAACGCTATCATTAATACCTCACGAGACATTCGGCTTTTTAATGAAGGCTGTATGCAATTTTCATTTTTGAATACATACCATCCAAATCTAGATCTATAATTAATAGTTCAAAAAAAAAAAAAAAAAAAAAAAAAAAAAAAAACCTAATGTATATATATATTTATATATATAATATATCTCGGCTGACATATATGGTAACTATATACATATGTATGTGTGTGTTTAATCTAAAACTAATTTAGTGGTCATACTATAATCTAAGTCAAAACCGTGCCATTCGCGATAATCAACTATAAGCCAATATGTGCATACATTCATTTGTATGTATGTATATAGCCGATCATTACTAAATATACAACTTATTATTTGAAATATATACTTACCTATTATAAAATATATACGGACACAAGTGATACAATAGACTAAATATAGCTAAATGTTAAAACGAAAATAGCAAAATGCGGTTATAAAATATAAATTAATTCATTGTGTACTACTAACGAGCAATTTATGCGTTTTGAGCAATGAAAACTGTAATTATGATGTCGTATAAATTTAGCGGGGTGAACGCATTATTTTCAAACCATAACAACAAATTATTAATAAATTCTAATAAAATTGGGGCTATTGGGGCCAGCAAAATATTCGGCGTTAGAAACAGCAAAGTGGCCCAATTAAAAATCCACTTTAAATACATTTGCCAATTTTCTACGCTGTTCGATTAAGAATGCAAAGAATTCGTAAACTTTTTCCGCATGCCTTCCAGTCAACAATTGGCACGCAACCAAAAAAAAAAAAAAATTTAATTAATTAAAATTTAAGGAAAACAAAATGAAAATTTGTGTTTTCACTGCGAACGCCGGCCCACTCATAACGCATAAACAATCCGTTAAACACGTAAATCCTAATGTAAGTGTGTGTGCGTATGTTTACTGGCAGTCGATGACGTCAAAACCCAAATAAGAATGGTTAGTGCGAAGAAGCTTACACATTTGTTTCACATTTCTGCTGAAGATTCGATACTTAAAGAATATAAAATGCTTCTCCATCAACACCATTCGATACACCATGATCAACCGGAGGTCGTATGTTTGTGTTGTTTGTCTTTCGCTGAGCCACTTGACTTGGGTGACGTTGTTGTGGTTACTGTTGTTGCAATTGTTGCAAATAAAAACTGTGAAAGAACGAAGTCCATCATCAGCGTAATCATTAAGGTCTTTAGTACTGCAACAAGAATAACATTGGCCTTGTGATTTGCTTAGGGGCACACATAGTGTCAGAAATTTTTTAAATTTTTTATTGAAAGAAACTAATTTATCAATTGTTTTAAAATTTATACTAATATTTATTTTAATAATACACGGTATTAATTTTGAAGAACTCTGAGAACTTTTCAAGCTTCACGTGCCTTTTGACGGCACGCAAAGCTGTTAAAAAGAGATTAAAATTAATAATCAATAGAGTTAATATATTTTTTTAATTAATTTGATTATTAATTTTTCTCGCAATTCGTTGATTAATTAATGATTGAAAATTAATTTAATCAAAATACTTTAATCAAATTATTAAACGATTATTAACAACTCTGTTGGCACTACAGTGATTCCGGGATTACTTGAATAAAACCATCCAAAAAAATTGGCAACCTAATGATAAACTGAGGTTAGATCAGTCTAAAGCTCTTAGAAAGTAAATTTTTCTGAAAGAATGAAAAATATACCGTGTATTCAGGCGAAGGCGATTATACAAGGTGTTTTCCAAAGTAAACAAGACTTTAGAAAAAAAACAGAACAAATGGTTTTTTCCTTCTGCTTCAATACAGCTTTTTGCACGCTCCAAAAGCATGTCGAACGAGTGGATTAGCTCGCTGGTCGGTATGGCCGCCAGTATGCCAGTGCAAGCATTTTGAATGGCCTCTAAATCTACATAACGCTTTCCTTTCATGGGCAAATACATTTTTCCGGAAAGGAAAAAGTCGCACGGTGCCATATCAGGTGAATACGGGGAGTGGTTAATGATTAAAATAAGATTTTTGGTCAAATACACCTCTTTAATGATATCCTTCGAATGTTGGTTTCTTAGCAATTTTTGGTCGTCAGTCAATTTGTGCGGAACAAACCATGCAGACACCTTTCGTAAGCCGAAATGTTCGGTCAAAATGCGATAAATCAATG
Source organism: Bactrocera latifrons (assembly GCF_001853355.1). Taxonomy (NCBI): domain Eukaryota; kingdom Metazoa; phylum Arthropoda; class Insecta; order Diptera; family Tephritidae; genus Bactrocera; species Bactrocera latifrons. Next base: position 455,837 of record NW_017534464.1, read on the forward strand.
TTTTGGAGATGTTCAATTCCATTGCTATGAATTTCAATGATGATTTCGCCTGATTTTTGATGAGTTCACGCACAGTTTCGTTGGAATTTCCGGTGATCACAGATTTAGATTGGCCCACATGTTGATCGTCATTTATGTCAACACGGCCACTTTGAAAACGTGGAAACTACTCGTGCACTCTCCTACGGGATAGGCAATCATCGCCATTAACTTGTTTTATCAATTGAAACTTTTCGGTTACAGTTTAACCAATTTTAAGACTAAATATAATGTTGGCTCTTTGTTCGAAGCTCATTTTCACACCGATAACAAAAACATACTGACACTTAAAACGCAATAAATTCACTTTCAGTTGATGAAATGTAATGAAATTCCATTGGACATATACATAGATGGAGTCACCAAGGGCGTTAGATTCAAAAAGTCCTGTTTAATTTGGAACACACCTTGTACATATGAACTCGAGGCAAATGAAAAAGAATAGAAAGTTGGGTCTTAATCTACGTAAGAGACTTTCTAATGACTGATTTACGAATCTATAAAAAAAATTACGTTTTCAATAAAAACAGCAGCAAATTGTTTATAAAACCCATTACAATAATATCAAAAAATAGTATTTACTTGACTAGAAGATGTTACTGTAATGTGTTGAATACAATGCTCGCGACAGACTGCAAATGACATCTGTCAAATATTAAAATACACACGTTCTTATCGACGGGCCTATTTTGACAGTTGTACGACTACACGACGGCAGGCCGACAGTTGTCGTTCTCGCTAACTTCAATTTTATCCTATATTTGCCAACGACAGTAGGACGACAGTGGAGTTGACAGTAGAATGGAAGATAGAGAGATGAGGTAGAGTGGTGGGTGATGCCACTAATAT
>NW_017534464.1:456944-513883 GCF_001853355.1 Bactrocera latifrons
TTTTGTGTACATGCCGGCCATTCTTATGTTGCTGCCCTCTCACAAACGTTCTTGTAGTAGGATTCACAACGCCATTTTCAGTTCACTGTCGTGCTGCTGCAGYCTGTCGCTAGCATTGTGTTCCGCGCATAAGGCTGTAGTAGTCTACGAATGTCGTATTGAAACCAGCTGACAAACACATCTATAAATTTTTTAACGTGGTATCAAAAACGGGATCAGATAATGCCACGGCTGTTCTAATAGTCGTAACAAAATTGTTGGGCAAACAGCCTTCACGCATTGCTAGCAAGTTCAAACCCAATCCTCATTTCCCGATTTGAACAATTATTTACCACACCCTAAAAGGTATATGTAACAGAATGGTCTTTAATTGGTTGAGAATTACAGTGCTTAGAAGTGCTTGAACTAAAATGAGTCAACTAATAACAAGAACAGCACTTCGCTTAGCAGAAAATTATGCTCTCTAACAAATACTAAAAGAATTCAAACAGCATTGCGGTATCAAGCTATGTTAGTTTGGTGTTAGTAGTACGTTAGTGTAGTGCTAATAGAGACTTAACATGACTCTCATTATTAAAAAGGTGAGTGCTGTAAGAGTTTTTTCGCTGCAAACAAGAAAGGTACTCACATATGTATGTATGCAGTCAACAGCTCAGCTCTTGTTATCAAGTACTGGAAGTTATTCCTAATCATTCAAAATATGCACAAGCAGACATAGATACATACATAGGTGTTTGAATGTTGTTCTGGGCCAGTCTCTGTTACTGACAGAAATATTTATTAGAAGAGGCTAAGATAAAAGTTACATAGTCCATGCTTAAAAGTATCTCATGTCTGGAAAAACTTTTTCTGACTGAATGAATGAAATGCTCTCACTATATATGTACATATGTATGTATACATATGTATGTATACATATGTATGTATACATATGTATGTATATACTTATGTGTTTGGAAATATATTTGTACTTTATAGCTCTTCTTGTTTAACCATTGAAAATTTAGGTTTTTTATTGTTTACTTGTGCGTATTTTAATTGCTTTAGTAGCACTTCGGTAGACACTTGTTTATAACGCTAAAATAGTGGCGGTTTCTCATCTAGATTTTATAATAATCATGCGAAATTTGTTTTGAATTTGTGGGAGAAAATTAAAATACCCTATGACTAAGTGCTTTTAGCTGAATAACAACATACATATAAACACATTAGACAACATAACATAACATAGATATGTTTTAGTATTTTTTTGTTTGGAGGATTTGCAAAAATTTTCCACAACAAAAGTGGATAAACATAAACAAAAGTGTGAGCCACTTTACGTACTCATGTCCATGAATATAAGGAAGTAGCGAATTCTTCAGAAAATAAAATAAATCTCAATATAGTTTTCAGGGTGATGTTTAAGAAAGTAGCTGAAAAAAGGCTGTAGCGATAAAGACGACAAGAGCGAATGATAATTGTGTCTAGAAATTGTAGGCAGAGCAAATGAATGATCAGATGTGGTTGCAAGCTTTTAAATATTGTCATACGAGTATTTGGGTCATATGAAGTATAGCTCGCGTTGCAGAGTTAAGATTTCAAAATAAATAAATCTTCGTAGACATTGACCCAGTTTTGTTTCGGAATGCAACGGAGATACAAAATTTGTACTATAAATACTCTCGAGAACAGACAAAATTTAACACTATAATTATAATCAGATAATATAACTTATAATACCTATTGCTATAAAAACACAAAAAAAATTAAATTGAAGAAAATCCCGAACGAACGAAAATGTCCGATAAAATTTTTGTTAGAAAATATAGTGGTAAGGTTTGCTTGGCCCCGAGTGTTCCTAAAAATTCTTCTCGGGAAAACGAATTATCAAAATATCAAACAAAAAAAAAAATATTAGCCTCAATTGCACCGAAACTATAAAACCCTTCTACGAAAACTACGAATCAGTTTTTATCTTGATTTTGATTGATGCTGTGACAGTTATATGATATAGTTATCCGATCTGAAAAGTATTTCAACAGATTACACTGCTACCTTTGAAAAATTTTTGTGTAAAATTTAAATAAAATATCTTTTCAAATAAACAGTTTTCCATACAAAAAACTTCCATAAAAAAAATTTTGATCGATTAGTTCGTATGGCAGCTATGTATATGCTATAGTGGTCCGATTTTGGCGGCCTCTACCCGCTTTTTGGAGAGAAGAGGACATTTGATAACCTTAATATTGATACCTCAAGAAGAGTGTGGCTTGTCGCGCCTTATATGTATCTCGTATATGAAATGGATAAGCTTACTGAAGAGAAATGTCCAAAGAGCGGGAAAAAATTACGTCGTATGCTTTTGCTTATGCTTGCTTTTTAGTGCCCTATTCAAAACCTCTATATTTAGTAAGCGATTTCAGGATGCCACGGTTACTTCTGCTTAGTTGTGAATTCATAGTTTTTGGGGTTGTTTAAAAAATATTTGATGAAAAAAGATACGATATATTAAAAAAAAAAATATCAAATTAGAGGATGGCAATTTCAGGAACTTTTGGGGAAAAGTTTGTAAACGATTTCAAATTGAGATTATATCAAGTTTGCATTCACATGTAGGTTTTATACTTATTATTAATGTTATGCCAAAAAGTAATTGTTTGATTAAGGTATACAATAAAAATATACATCCAAAGAAAGTTTTATTTCTCAATTATGTATACAAGTACCTATAGTATAAAACGTGCCAATCAACACACTCGTCTCATCATTCCAACGCAAATGAGGTTGAATATTTCATTTAATCAAAATTCACTAAAGCATGCGAACAATATATTATATATACACTCTTGTATATCTTGAAATTTCTTTTTCGTTGTCAACACAGAAAAAAAAACAAAAAAAAATAAATAACAAACCATATAAACAAAGGCATTAAAAATTTCTAAAAATAAATCACCAGGCTCTGATTTATCAACAATTATTAATCGAAATCAAGGCATGCCCAATAACCATCTAATGGTCAGCGCGGAGATTTTAATGACAAACAAAAACCTTTCAGGAATATTTATGCCGAACTGAGTGGTTAGCGGAATCGGGCTTATTGATAGTGTAAATCGGTAGACGCTGGACATGAATGTCAAAAGCTGACGCTGTGGATGTTTTGTGGTAAATAAATGCTTAGTTTTGTGGTTACGCAAAAAATTGTTAACAAAGTGAAATGCTAATGAAAGAAAGTGTGGGAAAAATTGCAAATTTTTCAAGTTGTTAGATATTTAGTTCTATTTGTTGTATCAATAAGTTTATTTTGAAAATAAATACTTATGTAATAATTTTAAATCTGCAATTTATAAGAATGTGTAGGTTTAAAGGGTGATTAATTTCGAGGTTAATTACTTTGTTAAAGAAAAATCACAGAAACTTCAAATTGAATGGGGAATATATCACGAAAGAGCAATCTTTGGCATTTATTTGTTGAAGATCATCTCTTTAAAATGTCTATCCTAATAGCCCAATTTTAAATGATTCGTTCTAGCATTTCAACTGGTCACTTGCGAATGACAGAAACTTTGTTGAACTGTTCAAGAGCCCATAGAGCGAAACGATGTTCTTACACAAGCTGTGTTTGTGCAGAAAAAGTTTCCGACGACATCTCGTTGTTTGAAAGTTCATATCCAAATTTGTTTTGAACATTATTAGGTTAACAAATCCTTTTCTTTTACAATGCATGCCTAAATAAGGACTCTCCTGGACGTTTCACTGACCATTGGAGTAGCTTACCACTTTCAGTGGGTCAAGCAATCTTAAAAATGTGCGTCATCACTACCGAGAATCTTGTTTTGAACTATATTTTTTTTTTTTATTTTAAATTAAATAAGTTCTGCATATTTTTATGTGCCAAAACAGGATGGTTCAAATGCTAGACGCGTTTAATTTTTATGCGATCAAAAAAAAAAAAAAAAACTGCTTCAAAACGTTTCGTGTATGCAAAATCTATTTCTTAAATATGGTTTCGACTAAAGGGCATAATCGACCGTTTGTGCAATTACATTGCTCAATTGGCACTGAAATCAAGTGTTTTGAAAATCAAGACCTACTTCATTTTCCATACTAAGACCTTATTCTGTAAGTCTATTCGAAAAAACAATTCACTTGAGACACTGTTTTCGAATATTCGTTAGCTCTTTAGTTGTGAAAAGCAAAAACGAAAATGTATCTAAGTAATTACTCTGGCACAGGGTGGTACAACTTTCGCATAATTATGAGTTAGATGCGAATTTCGAATGCAATATACTTTCGAATCGATAGAGATCCATTCTTTCTTGACAAAAAGGTAATTCGCCTTAGATACTAAAGAGATGCCCAACTCTCCTGTCATTGGAAATGAGAGAGCAGCTCACCCACCCGACTTCGACAGCTGACTCGATCGGAAGCTTTTGACGGAATGACTGGAACGGCGAGATTGAAATTCTACCAAAAATATATCGGAAATAAAAAATGTAAAATAATGAAAATTAAGTGAAATGCGAAACTAAAATATATTTGTAAAGTAATGCATAATATTTTTAATTCAAATTAAAAATTATGTCAAAAAGCGATAATGATAATTGCTCAATTCACTTTATTAAGTATGGAAAATTCAAAAATCAATTGTTTCAATATACTAAAAGAAAAGTATTTATATACTACAAAAAAACAAAAAAAAAAAAAAACAAAAAAAAAAAAATTCTCCATATATTAAAAGTCCAATATATAATAATAATGATTCGTTTGATTTGGTTGTGTTAATTTAAATGCCCAAAAATTACTATTTTTTCCGATCTGGCTGTAATGGAAAATCTTATAAAAGAACGCTAATTTGAAGGCTCTCTCACACTGGAATCCCTGCTTCTAATTACAGAATTGATTGATTTAGTCTTGTGGATCCTCTAACGAATAATTTCTTTACTTTTTAAGTAAGAGTATACCATACAATTTCAAGATTATTTTCTCCACTATCTTATACAAAAATAGCGTTTTTACAAGCCTGATCTGTTCGTGTTGTCATTAGTGATCCTCAAGATGAAAGCCATACGCGAATTTTGACACAATTCTCACGGAAAAGCAAATGAAATAATATTTTGGATTAAATTTTTTTAAAAATTATCCAGTAAGTTTTTTTTATTTTTCTGAAAAGTACAACAATGTCACCAAAAAAAACCTTGTTAAAGCAAAAAAAAACAGTAATTTTATATATAATAATATCATATAAACGACAAATATGGACTTTCGCCAAAATGTTCAAGTATTCTTTTGTTTATGCGACATTTGTAATTGTCTTTAAAAGCACTTTATTGGACGTGTTCCACTTCTTTGGTTTATAGGTTTGTGTCTGCCCTTCTTTTTTTACAGTCGGTACATTTTTCCAACTTATCTGTCATCAGCCGTGTGGGCGTCAATTCTACTTTCTCATTTTTGGCACATTTTTTACTACAACCTAGAGCGTTAATTTAATTCTATTATAGGCACACGACGCTTATCGCCGAAAGACAAACAACCAGACAGGCAATTCAGCGAATGGCAAAGCCACTTGACAGCCGAAACTAGAAACAAGCAAACACAAATGGGTTGACTGACTATCAGTGATGATCGCTGTGAAGCTGATAAAGAGGTAGTAAATACATACAGGTATGTGGGTACCACATTCGGCAGCGTGCGCAAGCAGGGTAGTAGCTAGTGGGTTCATTAGCTGTAGGGAATCATAACTTTTACGCGCAATTAAAAGCCGACCGGTTCTCGAATTCGAAGTTAGACCAATAAAATGATGCCTCCATTCAAGTTAAACTAGTTCAAATGCTGGCGCGCAGATGACGTGTGACGTTCGCATTGTCTATATGTCGCAGACGATTTCAATTTCGGTTGTTATGCGAATGCGCAGAGTTATCACCGCTGTCACGGAATGTGCATATTTAATGGCTTAGAAGTGTGAATAGATACAACAAAAAAAGAAAGACGTAATCACTATGTCAATTGAAATGTGCACAAATTTGCATAATAATGAGTTGTTGGCTGGTTGGCGGCTGACGCCGAGTGCGATAACGAAGGCACGGCTGAACAGCGAAGGTGAGGCTGGCGGCAAAGCAACTTGGGTGGCGAGTTTTTTGCAAATGTTTTTTTTTTACGTTTTTGTTTGCAATTTTGGAAATATACGGACAATTTAAGGTGCTATAAAAATCAATATTCTAATGTTGATCTATAAAATTTTCTATTCGATACAAAAACTTCGAAAAAAAATGTTGCTTTTTCAACGGGAGAATTTTGTTGTCTTTGCAAATTTTTCAATAATGGCCACACCGACTGGAGTACCAAATAGTAAAATTTGGGCGGGGTGTCGTCTTTTAATAGTGGGCGATTGAAGTGGAGCTACTTTTTGAGTCGAATCAAGCCGTCAAATTTTTTTTTTTTTCAACATTGTTTAGATTTTCAACGTGGAAGGACTTACGAATAATTAACGTTTACAAATCGTTCAACTTTATTCCGAAAATTCACGATCTGTAAAGAATGTGTTTCGTGCGCTTCGTTCAACCTATGGTGAACATAATCGGCCTACTGAGCGTACTAATCGCAACACCATTACCTATTTTGAGGGCAGGCATTCATTATATTCGACCGAATATATCACGACACGAAGACCGTGGAGAGTCGTTTCGGACTGACGTATGGAACGACGAAAGGCATAAAAAATGTAGCTTGTGCAAGAAGAGAAGCCGTTCGACCTGCCCATCGCTTCGCTCTATGGTCTCCTGAAAAGTTTCAAGAAGATCCGTCGTTTTCGAGGAAAATTTTGTGGGATCCATTTCTGGCTCAATTTGTAGGTAAACAAGCAAATTTGCCCCATTTGTGGTGAAGAGCCACCTGAAAAGATTCAAGAGCTGCCATTTCATCTAGAAAAAATAATGGTTTGGTGTGGTTTGTGGGCCAGTGAAATCATGGCTCCATATTTTTTTACAAATGATATCAGCGGGGATGTAACCGTCATCGAAAATTGGACAACATTCGAAAGAGATAATCTTCAAAAATTAAATGTCGGAGAATGTTCTTTCGAATGACAATAAACATTTCGCATTAAATTTGAAGTTTCTGTGTTTTTTCCTTAACAAATTGTGGAACCTCGAAATTTATCAACCTTTAGTACCGAAACCGAAAAATAAAAAGGTTTTTGTAACAAAGATAAATAAACAATAGAAGTTACTTGACAATTGATTTACGCATGCAACGAAAGGTTTGCTAACAAGAATATATATTTTAAACAGAAAACTGCGATTAAATTAACAAAGGAAATCGAAAAAACACACGCTTTCATGTGTTTGTGCGCTGACAACAATTTAACTGAAATAACAATTATAATAAAAACAATAAAAACTGTCATTAAACAGACACCAATGACAACATAAACAAAATTATGTCATGTAACAAAATTCAATGACAGCGCTGCTGCCAAACAGCCATCACTCTTCTCTCATTTATTACATTCACTGGGTGAACGTCTCTTATTTTAGCATTTGCCTGCCAAGCCAGTAAGTGAAATTACCAAAAATTCCTCAAATTCGTTTTCATTTTCAGCAAATTCGACAGAGCAAATAGATTTTAATATAAATATTCCTTTTAATTGACCGTAAGCAGACAGAAATAGCAAAAGAATTTGACACTTTTAATTTATGTTATGGCAACTAATGTCATCAGCCATCTGTAAAACAAATTGGTGTAGCAGTAACAGAGCTGTCAGTGTTTTTTTTTTTTTGGCCGCCAGTCAACTTGGCGTATTGCCCGCTTATTTTGTGTAATGTTGTTTGTTTTGTTTTTTAATTGCTTCTGTTTTCATTTTCATTTGTTGATAATGCAAATGTCATAGTTTTTTCTGCCGGCCACAAATTTTAATTTACAGCGAAGTTTGTTTTTGTGGCGAGAAAAGAGACAATGTAAATAATTTCAGATGCCATTGTCATGGTCAAATTCGATAAAATATTCAATAAGGATGAATTATAGTTGAATTAGATTATAGTTTTCGTGTTCTCTTTTTTCGGTCGTTGACACATTAACATTGAAAGTTATATATTACATATGAAAATATATATAGGAGATATGTATATGTCTATAAATATAAAATATTTAGTCTCTACTGATTGCTTGTTGTATTTTTTTCCCCCATAATATAATGTAAGTCAGCACTCATGACAGAAATAGACTTGCTCAAAAGCACTCCAGGGGTCACCTTGTTAGCAATAGCACCAATTCTTCCATATTTGAATTGTATGGGTGCGCGGTCACTGCAGAGTCATCGGAAACTGCAATGCCGATGAACTTTCTAGGTAGGACATCCTCAACCCAACTTCATCCAATGGAAATCTTGTCGGATTTTTTCGTTCTAGAGCACAGCTTATGGACCTACTGTGAGCTCGTCATGTACCGCACAATAACCAGAAGTTGTACGCCTGCGAATTCCTTCTAGCCCAGAGTGAACTATAAGAGGGCCTCCGAACTACTTATTCATGTAAGTCATCTCATTGCTATTGTAGATCGTCTGACTGAACATTATCCAATAGATTCACATGCGCTGTGGCAAAATATTTTGTCGAATGCTATTTGCCAGACTGGGATTGTAGTATCTCGATAGATACACCTTCGGCTCAAAACATTGTCGATCTATGAGGATCTATGAGGATGGTTATCCATTTTTAGTTATTAATGGGTAACGACTAACAAGTAACAGCAAGTAACCATCGATTAGGTTCAACCCTGCAACCTAACCTTATTTTTCTTTATTATATTTACTGTTGTAAACTCGGCTAGAACCGCGTAAGCCAGCTCCTCTTCAACCTAGTATTTCTAATATAGTGCAAGTTCTCTGTTCTTATGTTTCCACCGGCGGCTACTGCGTCGAATACTCTCAAAGCTGGAGTATTTTCATCCATTCGGACGACACGACCTAGCAAGCGTGGCCACTGTCTTTTAATTCGCTGAACTAGTTCAACGTCGTATATCTCGGTCAGCTCATCGTTCCGTCGAATACGGTTTTTGCCGTTGCCAATGCGCAAGGATCATACATCTATCGCAGAACCCTTCTCTTGAAACTCGTGGCGCCGACTTATCAGATGTAGTCATCGTCCATGCTGACTTGTAGAGTATGGTCTTTGTTCGTCGAGAGAGAACTTTACTTCTAAATTGTCTACTCAGTCCGAAGTAGCACCTATTGACAAGAATTATTCTTCGTTCGATTTCGTGGCTAACGTTGTTCCAAGATAGTCGAAATTATATACGACTTCGAAGTTATGACTTTCAACTTTAACGTTGGAGCCAAGTCGCAAGTGAGATAGCAGGAGATATTATGTCTTGACCTCGTTCACTACAACACCCATTTGTAGACGCACGATAGAGAGTCGCCTTGTCTGAAACCTTGTTTGGTATCAAACGGTTCGGATAGGTCTTTTTCGATTCTGACGGAGCCTTTGGTATTGCTCAACGTGAGTTGATCAGTTTTGCAGGGACTTAAGCTAACCTTTTGCTTGAGAAAACATTATAATCTTCAAATAAATTGTTTTGATTGGACGACTGTAGCATATAGCTGCTATTAAAACGGACCGATCAAAATCGTAAAAGTCCTATATTCACACAGACCTACATATCGACTATTACAAAAATATTTGCGCTCACCTTCAGTAACGGGTCTTCTTAAAAGTACATACTTAGTTCATAATAAAATAAAAATTCTTCGAATTTTTGAATTGCACTTGAATAGCAGAAATAATTTGCATGTGTAATTGCAGTTTCTACTTAACTTAAATATATTTCTGAGTATTGTTGCACACTTTTTGAAGACAATTGCAAAATACGCTGCCAAATGACAATATGATTAAGCCCATGCAGCGCAAAATAGCCGATTGCACTTGATATTTTCTTAGTGAAATTCATAACAGTGTATTTAGCGACGAAAACAAATGTCACAAGCTATTTTTAGACAAATTATTCGTAATTATGTGTTAATTAATAACAGAACGCAATTTCATTAAAAATAGAAGTGGCGAAATTTCAACTATTTCATTGTGTTTTTGTAATTGAAATAGCACACGAAATGAACACAATTAATCAAAATACAAACATTTATACAGCAGAATCAAAAACATATATAATAGTGTATATATTATAAATATATAAAACACATATACAAATGTGCATCGTGGGCTACTAGTGCGAAATGAAGTTCAGAGCGGCATAATTTAACGGTCCACTCAACAATGAAAAACATTTTTGATAACTAGTTGTGCAGCATAATTGTGATCGCGCTGCTGATTATCACGATGAGCGCCAACAGCCATTATAAAATGGCAATAAAAGTGTCAAATGTCAAGAAATTGTTAAAAGGCGAGCCGACAAGCATAAATATTTATAAACTTATACACATACGTACATTTGCATGAACGAGCTAGCTGACAGCTATGAAGTGAGCGTAACACTTCAGCTGATTTATTCTGGATGGTAAACGCTAGTATATAGAAAACAATTATGCAATAGTATTAAACGTTCGTGTGTATAGAGTGGTTGCAATTTTTTAATAGGATAGTTCTTAATGTGGAAGGATTTTTTGTTTTCAGATTTACTAAACCTCTAGGCTAAAGAGAGAACTGTAAAGTTGTAGACATGTGGTCCAAACGACAAAAATCTTAACCCTTAAAGAAAACTCTAAAATTAAAAAGTAATTCTGAAAATTTCCCAACCTGCACATAGACATATTTGGAAATTGTATGGCTGCGAAAGTTCCCACCAAACCCTGAGAATATGGGTTCTTAAAAGAACACGTATCTGAACACTCGGGTATCTTCATAAGCTTTGACTTCATACCGAATCGTTTGGATCATGGAGTCGCCAAGCCGAACTATGGCCGTTCCTTCTCTACTCTTATATCGACGAGAGAATTGTGAAATGGAAGAAATCATTAGACGAGAGAAGCAAGGGAAGGTTGGTGAAGGGCTTTAATGTCAGGTGCTCTCTATTAACTCCAGCTTCAGACTTCCTGACTCATGCAATGTCTTCCAACCCTAGGTTACAGCCATTAAGGTAGCAGCAGATCTACTATTCCAGATCATTATTTTCGTCCATGCTGTAAGGTTGGGAATCATATCGGACGCCGTCTGCAAAAGCTGTATGGAAAAATATGAGGTGGAAACAACTTAACACTTCCTTTTTGACTGTCCCGGGTTTTGGAGGTCAAGGTTTACACACTTGAGAGCGCATACCTTCAGACAACCCACCGAACTTTCGGGGTTGGAAATTAAACGCCTGTGAAAATTTGTATTAACTACTATTCATTAGTTAGAACTTATTTTCTATGGATTTACAAAGCAGTAAGTAGTCCACGTGCGATATTTGTTCAGCCATTTAACCTAACCCTTACCTAACGTCTGGCTATAATGTTTGCATTTAGTTCATAAAATTTGGTTTTTTTTTAGCTTTTTTTAAGAGAATTCATATATAATATTTTTAAAAATTTTACTACCCTTTTATATTGTATTATCTGCTGGGTCTGCACATGTATCATCAATAATGTGCTAAGTAGTGATGTAACCGCTGACATATAGAATTTATACCACTTCGCTCTGATACAATAAATCATGGTTCTAATTATTTATATATGCAGGTATGTATATCTTGATATTATTTGTCAATAAAAATTTAATACATACATAGAATATACCATATTTACACTGTCAACACGGTGATTCTGAAGCTCTAACTCTTAACAACAACTAAATTGCTATAAAAGTAAACAAAAAAAATGCCATATTTTTCGAATTGATCTGCAATAAAATTACGCGAATAATTAATGTCGATTATTATATAAAAAGAATAAGAATTAACATTGCTATGAATTTAAATGCAACAACATGAAATATTTGTATATTTTTTTAGTTATGGATCCGAAAATTTGAACAATATTTTCACAAACACATTGTTTATTCACTGTTTATTTACAAATCGTATTCGTATTGACCTATATTTGAAATCAGATCGTTTGAAATTTTGCATAGGAATTCACTTTATCGATTTGCATTTTCGAATATTTTAAATTTTTATTGTCTGTTCAAAACGGTTTACGTCACAAGTTAACCGGCATTACTGACATACATGGATCACATATGTATGTATAGTATACATATCTATGTTATATACTCTTGTGTGAGTATATACGCAGACAAGAATACATAATAAAGTATGTAAAAGTGAGGCTGAAGGGGTTCAGAGTTTCCACACAGAGCTTTATATTTTGCACATTATTTGCATACTTCTTTAACTGAATTAAGTAATCGCATAAATATACACGCACAAGTTGGAGATACATACATTTATATACATACATAGATGCTAAAAATCAACTTTTTACAAAAGCACTGCAGTAATGCAAATTTATACGTATGTTTGTATGTGTGTTTATTTATGTTAATAGCCTTGCATGCGTCTATTGTTGTCGTCACATGGAAACAGCAGGGACTCTCCATGAAACTGTAACAAAACCACTTCAGTACAAAACAGCGAGAGAAATGTTTGTAAGTAAATGGTATCGATATTATCCACAACTCACAAAGGAAAATATATAAAAGCCCATAAATACATAAATATTTACTCTGAAAGGTTTATTTCGAATAAGATCAAACAAAATAAACACTAATTTTTGTTTAACTAAACACTAAGCCCGAAAGCTGAACCGACTGCTGGGGAATGGATATAATTAACATTTGCAAAACATACACACTTTAATAAACATTTTAAAGGCACCAGCTCCCAAAAGTTTATATAAGGAATTTAAATCTAATTTTTTTTTAATTGAAGTATTGAAAATATCGAAAAGTTCATAAAATTCATCATTATACCTTTAAAGTACTGATTTAAGAGGAAATGGACTCTTAACTTACCCTAGTTGCTGCCACCCGGCAGGTCGGCCGCCTGCTCCATTGAAGTTTCACACACAATTCACTTTAAATACTCTTAATATTTGCTTTATTCTCACTTATACTTTAATTATTTCACTATACCCTTTATATATATCAAAAACTAAACACATAATTTACTAAATTTAAACTTCCTTGCACTTTTAACAAACGCACACAATTTATTCACTATTTTTAATTTGACATGTCACCGCGATTATTGTTATTGTTGGCATGTAACAGCTGACGAAGGGCTGCATTGGCAAAACACAATTGTGATGCTGTATAGGTGTGATTAGGATAGCAAAAGTAACGAACGAGTGTTTGTATTTTTTTTTTTTTTGCAAAACTGCTGATTTACAAACAACCAAATATATACTTGTGTGTATACACATACACATACTTTACCTAGAACGGCTCTGACGGCAATTATTTACAAGTATGTTGTAATGTTAATTAGCTTCACGGTGTTCGCGTGTTTGAAAATTGTTCGGTTAATTTGCAAATAAGCGTGAAGTGTGAACTTCAAACTGTTTAGTATAATATTTACAGAGCAAACATATAATATAGACGTTATATATATGTATATCCTCCTATATGTACATACATATATACATAAACATTTAGCATCGTTATGGTTTTTGTCTGGACTGTAATGTCAATATTGTGTTCTCATATATCAATCAACATCCGATTTGTAAATATGCATCCAAATGGGGTAAGCTGGATAGATCAGTGATATTTTGAGTTAACCTTTTCTGAATCATACATTTTTATACTCTCGCAACAAAGTTGCTAAGGAGAGTATTATAGTTTTGAAAAGATAACGGTTGTTTATAAGTCCTAAAACTAAAAGAGTCAGATATAGGTTTATATATACCAAAGTGATCAGGGAGACAAGTACGGTTGAAATCCGGATGTCTGTCTGTCCGTCCGTTCGTCCGTCCGTGCAAGCTGTAACTTTAGTAAAAATTGAGCTATCATGATGAATGGTACAAAATCGGCCCACTGCCACACCCACAAAATGGCGAAAACCGAAAACATATAAAGTGTCATAACTAAGCCATAAATAAAGATATTAAAGTGAAATTTGGCGCAAAGGGTCGCATTATTGAGGGGCATATTTGGACATTTTTTTGGAAAAGTGGGCGTGGCCCTGCCCCCTACTAAGTTTTTTGTACATATCTCGGAAACTGCTTTAGCTATGTCAACCAAACTCTATAAAGTCATTTCCTTCAGGCATTTCCATGTACAGTTCAAAAATGGAAGAAATCGGATAATAACCACGCCCACCTCCCATACAAAGGTTATGTTGAAAATCACTAAAAGTTCGTTAACCGACTAACAAAAACGTCAGAAACACTGAATTTTACGGAAGAATTGCCAGAAGGAAGCTGCACACAGGCTTTTTTTTTAATTTAAAAAGAGCGTGGCGTTGCCCACTTATGGACCAAAAACCATATCTCAGGAACTACTCGATCGATTTCAATGAAATTCGGAACACAATATTTTCTTAACACCCTGATGACATCTGCGATATATGGGTGAAATCGGTTCACGGCCACGCCTTCTTCCAATATAACGCTATTTTGAATTCCATCTGATGCCTTCTCTGTATAATATATACATTAGAAACCAATGATAATAGCGGAATAAAACTTTACACGGTATTTGAGCTGAGGTATCCCTTGTGGAAAAATTGTAGTGATCGGACTATAACTTTTCAAGATCCCTGATATCGAACACGAAGAAATCAGTGCCTTACCTAACCTAACCTAATTTTTCACCGAAAATATCGATAAATCAATACAGTTAAAATAAATGAAAATACAATTCAATACTCAAAGTACACAAATTGAGCTAAAAAAAAAAAATATGTAAATGACGGATAATGAAATCTCGATTATCACTTCATCATGCGAGAGTATAAAATGTTCGGTGACACCCGAACTTAGCCCTTCCTTACTTGTTTTCCTTCAACTTTACTTGCGAAGATATTTTTTAATATGAATAAGTATTAAAATATAAAATTATGAATATACTGAGGGTGTTAGTAAAATCCTTGCCACAAGTACTTTTAAAGTTTCGTGATTTTTTTTTCTATATGTTTTGAAGTTATTGGTCTCAATGTGACGGCAGCTCTGCTATTTTCCTATACAATAGAAAAAAGTTAATTTAATATTTTGATAAAATATTGATGGCTGATGCGAAAAAAACCCGCCGATATAAAGTTTTGACCTGGTAAGTGTTTCGACAAATTTGACTCATGTTCCAGGCGATGCTTTTCGTTCCGGAGGACCACAAAAGTTGGTTAGTTCTTCAATAGTTTAATTTAATGCGAGCCCTTTTGGCTCTCGATAAGGAAGAGGTACCCATTACAGAGCGAATAACTTTATTCTAAAAGGCTTGAATAAATTCAAATAAGAACCTTTGATTCAGTTAAACGAGGCATATTTGTATTCTGTACGACTATATTGGCCTGAGTAATATATTATATTTTTGCAGCATATTCTTTATACTGTGATGGGATCTTTACCTTAACAGCTGCGCAAATCTAAGTTGGGCTCTCATAATTCTCACTTGATTTTTTCATTTCCATCCGCATCATGGCTATCTCAAAGGAATTTGTATGGCTCACATCGATAATTGATCCAGCTCATTCAGCTTGTGTTACAACCAATATATTAAAATATGATTGGCGCTCTGCGATAAGCTACTCTTTCCCAGACCAAAAAACTGTCACTGGACAAAGATTTCACTCGAATGTAAGTCAAGCAAACATTAATTTTGAAGATCTCGAAGCTCACCATTATGTCAACGTGTTAGAGTTTAGATAGACATTTTATGGAAAAAAATCTCAATAAAAATAAGTATTTTTTTTATTACTAGGTCAAAGACTTTTCAATCCATCCATTTGATCCTTTGGATCATAAAAGTTCAGAGCGCCTTATTTGGAAGGACATTTGCATACACCTACCCCAATACAGATCTTATAGCAAATTAGAGCGCCTTTATGTTAAGATACCAGACCATATATATGTAGCTTTACATGCGCTAGATTCCATTTTCCTTCACCATAATTGACGATGACCAACCTAGGGCCGTTTTCTCAATGTCAGGTTAACAGATTTCTGAAAAAGTCAGATAGTTAAGTCCCAAGCGATGTCGCTTCGAAGTATGGGCTTTTGAAAAGTTCCAAGAAGATTTCACGTTTTCGAGTAAAATTTTGTTCTGTGGTGAGGCCACTTCTGGTTCAATGGGTAAGTAAACAAGCGAAATTGCCGGATTTGTGACGAACAGCAACCTGAATAAATTCAAAAGAATCCAGAATCAGTGGAATCATCGGTGCATATTTCTTCAAAAATTATGCCTATGAGATTTTAACCGTCAATGGCGACCGTTACCACGCTAACCATGATAACCGTCTAATTGATGACTGAAATTGAAGTACGAAATCTCGGCGACAATTGGTTTCAATCAGACGGCGTCACTTCCCACACATCTTATCAATCAATGGATTTATTGAGAGCACACTTCGGTAAACAAATTATTTCACGATTTGGGCAGGTCGATTGCCCATCAAAAACGTGTGATATCACACCGTTAGACTTTTTCTTCTGGGGATGTAAAGTCTAAAGTCTATGCTTACAATCTCGCTTCGGTTCAGTCCTTGGAGCAAAACATCACGCGTGCCATTCGCCAGTAACCAGTCAAAATGCTTGGACGTGTCATCGTCACCATTAAACTCAATGGTTGAACCATCTGAGCTGTAGCCGCGGCCAACATTTGATAGAGATAATCTTAAGAAATACATATGTATGTATGTAAATGCCAAAGAATGTTCTTTCGAGTGATAATACACATTTCTAATTAAATTTGAGGTTTCGGTGTTTTTTCTTTAAAAACTCGAAATGGATAACTCTACAATTTTCTCAAATAACTGGCTTGTAATTGAAGAAACAAATATCTGCATTGTGATATTGATATACCTTGATATACCTTACATACACACATATGTATACATATACTACATATACTTAGGTACCTACGTATGTATGTATGTATTGACGAATGTAATGCATGCTCAGTCAGGTATTTGTTCTGTGGTATTATATTTGATACATACACGCAAGAAGTGGATACGGATATTAAGCCGATCAGATTAATTTACATACTTTACATACATACATATACACATACATATGTAAATATAAACTGCTCGCGGCATTTCTTCGTCGCGTTCAATGATGTAACTTACTGCCTGCGCAAATACTCACAAATACTCGTTTGGCGTTTATTCGCTTCTCGAATGTCATTACATGAACTTGAACTTTAAATGAGACGCGTAAATAGTAACTGTCCGCCGCAAAGCGCCGTTGAGCAAGCATAAAACGGCATAAATTATGTGATTTAAGTCGCTGACTTTTGTTTGTGTTTTGCACTTATTTTGACTTATTTTTTTTCTAAACATGATTTAAGCATGCTGCCAGTGGGCGCAAGTGTTTATTTGAGGTTAGTTTATGATTTGTTTATTTCATTTTTTGTTTATGTAAATAAACAACACTGCAAATTAATTAGAGCTGTCACATTTTGTCAAAGAAATAAGCGCGAGTGTCGTCGCCAGCGCTATTAAAACGACAAATCCAGCCGCACATTCATTGTGCCACAAATTGCGGCAATAACATGCAGTCGTACTCATGGTCAAAGTCACAGTCACTCATAATCAATGGTGCATGTATACGCAAGTGCCGACATAATAGAAATTTATGTATGAACATATGTATGTTTTATGGCTTGATTTATAAGCTCCACAGTGTAGCCGCAACGATGCCACTGAATGTGGGTGTTTGTGATGCAACAAGCAATTGTGTGGCAAGTGAAATTGAACAAAAGCAATTAGCATACAAAAAAAAACAGAAAAATTAAAAAAAACATTGAATATACAAAGCTATTATTTAACTTCTGATGTAATGCGCTCTGGGGCTCGTGCCACTTTTCTTTATCAATTAGCAAACAACAACAAAGTAGTGTGCTGCTTCGTTAGAAAGCTATACATACATATGTATACTACTTACAAACATACTATATTTATGGCGATATTTTCGCTTTTGACAGTCGCAGTCAATAATCAGCAAATTTAGCTGCTTGAACTACTATATTTGCATACAACCATACACGTCTATAATCACACACTTACATACACACATATACATATAGATATTGCTAGATGTTTGTCATGAATGAAAGTGAGGGTGATATCATCTGCGCCATGACATTGCACTTGAATTTTATGACTCGCTTGCGATTCGCTGATGGATCGACTGCCATTAGGCCTCAGACAAATGATGATGAATTGTGTTAGTTTTCCAATTGCATTTAATTGATTGCACACGAGATTTAGCGTTGTTAGATTAGTGATTGAGTGTAGTTGAAAATATATTCAATCAGATTGTAAATTTAGCGGAGGATAAATTGCCTGCAATTATTTGTTTTTAAACAAACTGGATTATAATTATAGAGTTAAAAAAAATTGATAAATAAGTTGGAAAAAATTTTTCAAATCGTATTTTTAGTAAATTTGCTAATAAAGTTTGAAAAAAAAAATTCCAAATCACACAAAACACAAAATCAATTTCCTATTTTATACTTATTTACATATGATCAAATTTGACCCGGACTGACAAAAGCACAAACTATGTTTCTAGTATTTTAAGATAAATCCTTGTTATCGGCTTCGATATAGCCCACTATTAATCAAGTTTCCATACATTTGTTATAAGCCTCGGCTTGGTTGGCCTTCAGTGTCCTCAGTGAATTTTTATTTCTCTAATTTCGGTTTTGGTTAATGGCACCCGGTCGATTGTTATACGGTTTCGATGTTATGTTCAAAAACCCATATCTTGTCTCTTCTCATGATGCGTTTGAGTAGTGTTGGGTCCTTAGCTAAGTTGTCAAGATTCGGGCCGTGCGTTACGTATCTAGCATTGACACGCTACATACCCAAAACATTAACCAAAATGTGTTTAGTCGGTCCATAAGAGCTGTTGAAATCCTCTGCTATCTTTCTAACGACGGTTTTCAAGTACTCTTTCTTTAATTTTTTCGATATTATCGTCAGTGATAGAGGCGAATGGACGCTTTACATGAAGAAAGTCTTGGATGATTTTACGACATTCACTGAGTGTTTTGTGGCACTCAAATACTTGTGTTCGTGATAAATTACTCTGTACAAAACACTTTAGCTACATTTTTCACGATTCCGTAGCCGTGTTTGAAATTTTTCAAACAAAGATTTTATATTGCGAGAAAAGCTATGCGATAGAGGATAGAAAAAGTTATGACAAATAAATCTCCAAAGAATACAGTTCCGGGATGACGATATTGGTATTTTATAAACTTTTAATTACAATTGATCATAACCCTGAAATATCTACGTATATTAAAAATAACGATTGGGGTAATTACTAAATAATCAATTATTAAATCGTACCTGACACCAAAGGCTTATGATATTTTACTATCTGAAATGGAATCATTCACTACACAATTTAATCCGATTGATAGTTAACAAAATTTCTTCTTACACGAAAATTCATTGAGTGGCTCCCTTGTAGGCTTTTTCTCAGTTGGTGCATCCATTGAGTCCATTTTTCGATGACTGGTTCGAGCATTTCGACTGGTAACTGACGAATGACACGCTTAATGTTTTGCTCAAGGGTTTGAATGTAAGCGGGATTCGTATCGACTTTATACTTTACATATCCCAACAGGGAAAAGTCTCCCGGTGTGATATATATAGTATATACATACATATGATATTGGTGACCAATCGACCGGCCCAAAACATAAATTTTCCGCTCAGAGAAGTGTTCTCTCAATAAATCCATTGATTGCTGCGATGTGTGGAAAGTGGCGTCGTCTTGTTGAAACCAAATGTCTTCGAGGTCACGAGATTCAATTTCAGGCATCAAACATACAATTACCATGACGCGATAACGGTCACCATTGACGGTTACGTTCTCATCGGCACAATTTTTTGAAGAAATATGAACCGATCATTCCACCCACAAACCACACTAAACCGTTGATTTTTGTGAAAGAAATGGGAGCTCTCCAGGTTGCTCTTTCTTCAGCAATTTTGCTTGTTTACATACCCATTGGCCAGAAATGGGTATCAGCTGAACAAAATTTTGCTCCACAACGTCGGATCTTCTCCCTTGGAGCCCATTGAGCGAAACGATATCTCCTAAGAAGGTCGAGCGGCTTCAGTTCTTCCACAAGCTGTATGACAGCTTGACMCGATTCGCCCGTGATTTGTAGCTATTGAAGAAAGTACATCTACATGCATCACCCGTTATATATACATATATATATATACATATATATCATATATCATGATTGTATTATTATATTCATACTATAACTTGAGATTTTGAATTATTCTTTAGTCTCTTTCAGTTTTACGTTTTCTTTTTAAACCAATCCGGTGGGATCATCACACTAATATATCCAGATATGTACAGCAGCAATATATTTTTAGCACAATACGTTCTATACATCCATATATGTACATACAAGTATGTATTTATCTAAACTATGCAAATACATGTGTATGCAATTACGCTTGCGGCCATAAAAATCATAACATTACTGGCTTCAATCGCTTTTATAGCGTTTCATTAACACTCAGCGGTCATCAGATTTGTGTGTGGAAGCAACAAAATGATGTGTTGCAAATTAGAAAATAGCAGCAGATGAACTTTATTGCAAATCATATTGCAAATCTAAATGAAGCACAAACATCTTGCTGCGATCTGCGATATGCTCGTTTAAAATGGCAATGGTCACACCCAACCTTGGCGCAATTAAATACCCCAAAGGGTAATTTGTGTATCTTGAAAACCGTTTATCACTTCTATTATAATTAAAAATGTTTATTGTGAATTATGCAAGGAGATTTATAACATCAATTGTTAATGTAAATGATGGTGTATAAGCGTGGGATGCGATCGCTATTGAAACATTATTGGGTTAACAGGTTCTCAATAATTAAATTGTATTAAATTATATTATAAAATTCGATTTCTTAATATTTTTAATAAATATCTATAGACGATTTGTGTTGTTATTTTGTGTTTTCTGTTAGCTCCAAGTAAATTTGTACTTCCAACTATAGAAAAAATATTTCCAAAAAAATTTCTATAAATCTGTATAATATGAAGTCTTTAAAAATCTTAGTTATTCTCCATATTTTTTATTTTTTTAAGATCCAGAGTATTTCTGCGAATTCCTCTTCTTCTTTACTGGCGTAGACACTGTTTGTTAAGGCCGACTCACCAGATGATGTCATAATCCATGCCCCCGCACCGTCTAGCAGGACGGGAATGATGAGAGACTTGTAGAGTTTGGACTTTGTTCATTGAGAGTGGACTTTGACATGCGAGCCAAGTCGGGAATGCGATGATTGTTTGTTTCATGGCAGGAGATATTTTGTCCTAGTTCACATTCGGACCTACTTTGTTTCTTTCTATTATCTGTAGAAAGCAGAACTAACGGAGTGGTTATTGCGGCCAATAATATCAATGTGTTGTATCTTCTCTATTTAGTTCTGCAGCGCAAATCATTTTCTCCAAGAGTAGATTGAAGAAGTCGCACGGAAGCGAGTCGCCTTGTTGGGAACCTCGCTTGGTATCGAACGGTTTGGAGAGGTCCTTTCCAATCCTTACGGAGCTTCTGGTGTTGCTCAACGTCAGCTTACACAACCGTATTAGCTTTGTGGATGCAATGGTTATAAAAGCGACGATAAAATCGCTAATGTTAAAGAAATGTTGCTTGAAGATCCCCACGATTGCATCAGATATCTCTTAAGGAATGACTCAACCCATTTTCGTTAATGTTTGGGAAGAAAGTTTGTCAATGCAAGACAAGTACCAATAAAACTGAACCTTTTGCAAAAGTGATATCGAGGTAAGATCGCAAAAGAAATTATTAACAACGTGGCTGAAGACTTCACATTTATCCAATGCATTGTAACTGATGACAAAAGGTTCAACTGAAGCCAAAAAACCATGTTAAAGTCGGTCAGAAATTAAGATGCTATACAGGGTCAACTGGTAAAAAAGGAAAACTTCTTGGTCGTTTTGAGGCGTCTACGGGAAACAATTCGTTGTAAGCTACCCGATTTGTCGACAGATAATACATGGATTTTCCCCCTTAATAAGGTGCCGTCATATTGCAACATGATTATTGACATGACAGTTTGGGCAAACAATAAATGAAAGTTATCGCTCAGCCATCATATTCGCTAGGTTTGGATCTCTGTGACTTTTTTCTGTTTTCGAAACTGAAAAATTCCCTGAACATTGATGTTTATCATAGGCGCGGCCATGTATCCAAGCAGTAGCAATGCTGGACTGGTTTGTCTGAGACTAGTTTTTCGGCAGTAATAAAGGTAAGTAATTAGTATATGTATATAAGAAAATTATTTTTTATCAGTCCGAGTCAAATTTGATCTCATCTGATCAATTTTACCATAAATAAAAGAGGAAATTAATTATGATTGGACGAATTTGGAATATTTTGTTTTTATATGGATGTGGAGCATTGTAAGTTCAAACATCAGTGAGACCTACTAAGTTAATTTTAGGAAAAAATGGCATCAATGAGCCACAGTAATCGTCAGATTTTGGTTTCTATTATTTCCTAATATTAAAATTCAAATATCAATTCAGTGCATCCGCCTCGCGTCTGTTGGGAATATCCAAGAAAGTTTTTGAAGAAATAAAAGTCCGTCCTGAACCAGGTAGTGGCAAATTTCGATTAATCGTTTAATATTTTATTTAAATGTAATCAACATACACAACTAATGGTATAGTTAATTTACGCTTTCTAAAGAAACAACTTTCTTCTTTTTCAGAAATCTTAGATATCGGACATACAGAAGCATTGTCGTTGTATGATTTATTGTTTTTGAATCGATTGATGTTGTCATTCATAAAATCTAGCTGTGTTAAATTTAATTTTTTTCTTGATAATTTAACAAAAATCTATTTTTTGATGTTCCAAACTATTTTTTGCTTGTCATCATCTTAAA
Source organism: Bactrocera latifrons (assembly GCF_001853355.1). Taxonomy (NCBI): domain Eukaryota; kingdom Metazoa; phylum Arthropoda; class Insecta; order Diptera; family Tephritidae; genus Bactrocera; species Bactrocera latifrons. The sequence goes on from NW_017534464.1 coordinate 479,976, forward strand.
TTTGCTTGTAACCTCTTTCGCCTTATTATTATTGTTATTTATTATATTAACGTCATTTGGCCCGAAGCTTTATTTGGCGAACCAACTTGTTGACAAAGGTATTAGAAAAGAGAAAAGATGACATACTTACATATGTACAAACAAAGCCCAAAGAAGTGAGACATAAAAAATTGAAAACATCAACAATTTCGGGGATCATAACATCACTAACCTCTGCCGAAGCGAGAAAACAGGCAGAAATCTTGTTTACTTATCAGCAGCTTAAATGTTGCCACTTTTTTTTACATCCCCAGCTTACCGAACGTAAATTAGTTCCTGTACAAGCTTAGCTGATTGTGGTCTCTTTGGCTCCAGTTGGCTTTTTTCGCTGAAATAATTTTGTATTTCCGCACTTTTTGTCCACAAAGCTTATGTCATACTCGGTCCTCAGTCTGGCGTTAAGTTGCTCTAAGTCTGGCTTTTTGTTGGTCACTTACGCGTTTGAATGACGTTTGGCCAACGGATTTTGATTTGAATTCCTCATTACAAATGCGACTATTTTGGGTGCTTGGCAAAATATCACAAAATTTATTATTCCTCGCGATGAGTCATGTTTGTTGTCGGTATGATATGCGCAGTCAATTCATTAGCTATTCAATTGGCCGTTCTACTGTCCCAATAATTTTGTTGCCAAAAAGGTATAATTATTAGTTGTTAGCATTTTCTGGTAGCTGAAAGGAGGTGTAGCCAAACAAAATAACTACTCAAGTGTGTGGGAAGATATTTAACCATATTTGGAAGGTTTTGTGTTAAAAAAATATGTGTGTTTTGTTTGACATCATTGGTATTAAAGATTTAGGGTATTTGAGAGTTGAAAAAGAGTTTGTTCTCAGGAAATTATAAAAGATTATATAAAGTAGTTCAACCATTAAGGAAATTGAATTCAATCTCGTCTTATTACGGCGGGTAAAAAATTATGTTTTGAGCTAAAAATAGTGTTTTAAAATCCTTTAATATTCACCACACCACAATAATATTGAACACACCTCGGTAGCCGAAGAAAACTGTCAACATAACCTTCCATTTTGGCCTGCTTTGACGTTGGTTTTTCGGCTTCAGCTCATCCTTACCGCCATACTCGGCCGAATGATCGTCTATTTCTGGGTCGTAAGCATGGACCCCAGACTCCTCGCCAGTAATAATACCTTTCCTGATATCCTGGTAGTCGGAAAGTATTGCTTTACCAACTTTCATGTGACGCTGATTTTCGAAAAAATTGAGTGATTTTGGAACCACTCCTCTTAGCCACAACTGATCTTTTAAAATAGAGTTCTATGATGCTTTCGACATTTCCTCGGACCTTTCCAACATTCTGAACCATTCGGCACCATACGTTTAATTTCGCATACAAAATTTAATGGACATTTTTGTTGCATAATTTCACTCATCGTAAAAGTCGTCGAATGCACTTTATGGCCTTCGTTAAGAGGAGCGTATACTAAACACTAATGATTATTTGGATATGATCTTTGGTACAGTCATCATCGACAGTCACACCAACCAAGAGAGAAATTTCAATTATGAAGTCTTACGGTTTTTGCTTACAGTAGTATGTTAAAATTTCAACATTTTAAACATTGTTGATGCATTATTTATTTGTGAGTAATATGCAAATTGACTATGACTCAGCGCTTTAATTTTGCGATTAAAATATTGAACAATTAGTGGTTGGCTTCTCAGCGTCAATGCGGTACGCGTTTTTCATTGCATTGTATTTATGCATGTTTTAATATTATATTTATAATTTACACATTACAGATATGACTGTCCTCGAAATATAATTAATCCGGTCATAAATTTTGTTACAAAGTTTACGATGCACACAGCGAGGAAAATTCGTTGAAAAAAGTGCCGTTAAATAATTTATGAGCTTCTAAAAAAAAATTAATACTTCGAAAATGTTTGTTTTCCATAAAAAAGATCTTTGTAACAAACGTCTGCAGTTTATGACAGAAAGCGAAGTCATTGATATCGCAGAAATCCGCTTAGAAAACAGAAATTTAAAGAAAATGTGAAGGCAAATAGGTATACCTCTATGTATAAGATATGCCAAGACTTATTCGAGATAATTTTCATATGAAAGCCTACTGTCGGTCAACTGGTCATCTTCTGATAACGTTCTTGTGGCAAATTAGGCTCAACAGATACAAGCGGCTTCTTCCGTGGTACGCGGCCAACGGCCAGAAGAGTATCAATTTTGCAGATGAGAAAATGTTCTCTGTTCAAGTATTTTTTTTAAAAGTAAAACAGCAAAAACTCCCTAAGACGCAAGAAATGTTATTGCAAGGACGACTAATCGTTCTTACCATCTTGCAGCCGCACTGTTTTGATGGAAAGTCTCTTGTAAAGGCGTTACAACTATTCATTTCGAAGAAAAATGGTTTAAAACTGGAACAAACTTTACCAGTTGTATTTTTGGAAAAGCGCGGTCGAGCATTTAGGCAATGCTCTCTTCCATAGGCAGCATATATTCCTGGTTTCATAGTTGATTGAGGGCTTTTAAGATTTGAATTCTTTGCATTACAATTTGTGGCTAGAGTTGGAGAACATTCCCTGTGGATTACCTCACAGAAATTTGGAAAGTTTGTACATATGCAACGGGACTAATTTTGACTGACACCGATATGGTAACCCTATGTTTCCAATGCGGTAGTCGGTAACTTGTTATCTTTAATTCTGTCCCGTTCTGTACGGGATTATTAATTAAYTATTTAAAAGCCCTTTAAGTCTTTCTATCAAGCAGTCAATAACTTTTTCTGAAAGCAGTAAACTCCGTTCTCTAGAGTTTCTCTAAAAATTTTCGCGTTTTGTTTGTCGGCTTTCACTTCTGACTCCATTTTTTTTTTGTCTGAACAAATCTAAATCGAAAATGTTCCTCAGCTCATTGTCTTCGATTTCGGAGTGTTACAAGCAGCGTATATATCATACATCTTTGAAGCTTTTGCCAAATCGATCGATGCTTTCTGAAGAATCACGCTGTGTGAATGAATTAGAGAAAGAATATCGCATAGGCATAAAATCCCAATTATAAATTCAAATATGCACACGGCTGCGATGAGTATCTTGGCTTTTTCCGCTGTTTCCTAAGTTTTCAAGTTACTAATTTTTGTCAGAGCTTTGACGGTCAGTGACAATTTTGCGCCAAATTGGATCACTATCCGTTGAAACCACCTTGTTTCACATAACTGGATAAGTTGGTCGCCAAGTATGTTGCCGAATGTGGCCGAACGCTTGGAATACGTGTTCACGAAAAAAGTTATCCATTTATCTTAAGGTATTGCATACCATCTTGATTAATCGTATCTTAACAGATTTGAAAATACTTCTGTGCAGTTTGTGGGAATAACAGAGAGTTACTGCAGCATTTTTCGCTTCTTTTCTTAGTGAGTGATAACTCTTCGTCAGTTCGGGTGTGTTCGATAACAGTCATAGGAAATTTTGATAGTTCCTCAGAAAGTCTTTTTCCGCAGCCATGGCATTGTTATGATTGATATTTTGGGTGTGAAGTTCTAAAACTCTTTTGCCCCTAATAATTTCGTAAAGTTACAAGTTACAAAGAGGAACATTAACTCGTTAACCTCCTACCTCCTACTCGACGAGACATAAACCCTGGTCAATATTTACAGAAAAGGCTTAAGACCAGTCATTCTTTATGAGAGTTTAAATGTCACCCATTTCCCGCTTCTGAATCCGCCACTGATTTACATACATGTGTATACATATGTATGTATAATATTTAAATAATAAGTATTGTGGATGTCATACTCCGAATCTTAACGAAAGTTGTAATCGAATATGTGCATTTATGAACTAAAATATTATATTTAAAGAAATTTTTTAACAATGCTAGCAGATGACATAATATAGACGCTCATATTTATATACAAAACTGTTAAGTTAATAAATTAACGATTAGGCAGACAAATAGCAGACAGCTTTACTCATGCGCAGTTATGCAGGCAGTGAGTCAATTCAATGGAATTCTAATTTGCATAATTGCATTTCAGACCTACTAGCATATAAATACCTATAGCAGGTAAGTAGTATGGTGTATCTAAATTTGCATGAGAAGTGACGTGTGCGCATGCGCCACCGCAAAAATACTCGTAAGCAGCTCACGCGGGCGCACAGGTGATGTTTTATCAACATAATTGGATTTTGTGAATCAATGCTTTTGTATTTTGTATTTTGTTGTTTTTGTATTTTTTCTGTTATGCAAATATTGTATGCGAAATATAATTAAGCTATTTACGGCATTAATTAGTCATAAAATCTGAGATCACAGCAAATAATCTCCGCGGTTTTCAGACAAAACAAATTTGACGTATTCAAATTAATTGGGGTATGACGTAAACGCCACTTCTGTACATATGTATGTACATACAAACAGAGGAAATCATATTGTTTACTAAGTATGCAAATCCTTAGCAGTTGGCTAGTTGAGTTGTTTGTGATCAAAGCAACGACCGATACAGGCCTATGGCGCTCCAAGACCGGTAGCTCGACATGCCTACATACATATGTGGGTATAGACATTAAAATATTTACGTTACGCACCATACGTTGTACGTAAACGAAAAAAATTATAGTTCACTTAATAGGTACATGTGTATGTAGGTTTAGTATTCGCAAAAGTTCTTTCAACTCTTCCGCTTTGCTCGCGCATGCCTGCTTGCCTTAGCTAACGGCTAATTTAGCATTTAACCCTTGCTAGTACGTGTCTGAATTTTAAGTACTGCTTCACTAGTGTGCTTGTTTATTTTTACCGCGTGGTCACTGACTTTTCTAAACTGCTGTTACAGCGTACTCATGCTCTGTGAGCCAAAAGGTCTACTTCAAGCATTTAAAGCGCCATAAAAACTTGTTTGCTTTTATTCTAACTCTTTCAGCCCAAATTGTTGTTAATTAGAATATTGTATGCTTAAAGTTTTTGGCAGCTTGTTTTAATTTTAATAACTGAATTTATAATGTTATAAGATCAAGCTACCAGCGAAAGCCACTGGCAATTAAGTACGTAATTCGCATGAAACTATTTTTATTATCAAATCCCTGAATGTTGATATATACTCTATTATTATGTACATTAGGGTGTTCCTTATATTATTTTAACACCAATTTTTCAAAATTTCTACCTTTTAAAGTATAATACAGTAGCTGCAGACATTATGTCTTAATAAGTGTTGATCGTAGAAAGAGTTGGTTAAGGCGTTTGCTAAGATGTCTCACTGGGTCAAAATGCAAATTACCCAATAAAGGCAAAGGAAAACAAAACTCAGTTTATCTTCTCTTATTCACATGTACGAAAATGCTTAATTGTCGCTAAATATTTGGGTTATGTTAGCTTTTCCTAAAACTGCTGTCCCTTAGACGTGGACATCTAAAGACTTTTCCGGAATACCGGAATATTTCTGAACTTAGATACGTTGACTAAGCATCTTGCATACATCACAAAGTTGTTTAGACGATTAATTTCGACTCTGCGTAGTTCTCCTCATTTCAGAAAGCCGAAAGTGGAGGAGATTTGCGAAAATTTCAGCTTATCAATCTTCAAAAAATATCGAAAGGAACTAAGAACACATGAAACTTCTAAGGGATCTCTCTAGACCACTTAAGATATATCTGGTACCAGGCTGGTAGATCACTACGCTCATGTTAAGGCTTTCAAATGTACAATATAAGTAGTACTTCGGACTGAGTAGGCAATTGAGAAATAAAAACCTCTCTCGACGAACAAAGAGTAAACTCTATAAGTCACTCTTTATTACCATTCTGCTATATGGTGCAGAGGAATGGACGATGACATTATCTGATAAGTCGACGTTACGAGTTTTCGAGAGAAAGATTCTGCGAAGATTTATGTTACTTGCTCGTTGGCCAGGGTGAATATCGCATTCGATGGAACGATGAGCTGTATGAGATATACGAAGACATATAGAACATAGTTCACCGAATTAAGAGAGAGCGGCTACGCTGGCTGGGTCATGTCGTCCATATGGATGAAAACACTCCAGCTCTGAAAGTATTCGACGCTGTACATGCCGGGGGAAGCAGAGGAAGGGAACGATATCCACGCCATAGGAGAGATCAAATGAAGATGGACTTGGCTGCACCTGGTATCTCGAATTGGCGCCAAATTGCGGAAACAAGAAACGACTGGCGAGCCTGTCTCGTACTCAATAATGTATCTCGCTTATTCTCTCTTCGGAGCCTGACATTCCCCCGCTAAATCCACAGCCACCATACTCACGATCTGAACGAAAAAGTATAGACTGAATCTTAATATCACAGTCAAGCAAAACAAAATCGTCAAGCCGTCAGATTCTGGAAAAGATAGACAAAACCCTGTTTTCAACATACAAAGCCGTATGGTCATTAACTACGCAGCACCGATATTTGCGCTTAGATATAGAGAACCGTGGAAGAACAAGCTTCAGACGTGCCAGAAAACTATATTTAGTTCTACAGTTTTTAAATAATTCTGCCTCCTAGGAGCATTAAATAAATCGTTACTTGATTACGTCGATAAATCTTGCGCAACTTCGTTCTGGATATTGTAGCAGATTAAAATCCTACCTATGCAAAATTGTCTCTGACGTACCAAATATACTATGTATGTCTGCCTGCAATGTGACCACGCAAGACTCTAAGCAACTTTTTTCATGCCAAATGAATCCCACTCATCCAACACCTCTCTCCATATGGTCAGACCAACTTGAAGCCGCGAGTTTTCTGGTTCTCGCGTTAGATGACTACGGGTATAATAATATATTCTCTTATTTCTCTCAAAACTTTTATGCCTCCGGTATGCTAAAATATGTTCATCTTACCATTTTTTCCATAAGTACCGCCTTAATGTGGTATATAATTCGAAGCAAGTGTCGTTTTTTCGTTATTATTGACATCACCCCTCAAATTTATGTTCTTGCCTTGTTCTTATTTATGTGAATTTTGTTTATCGATGACGACATTTTTTTGCTCAATAATTAATAAAATTTAATTATACACCCCATTATATGTTTCTACTTATATGTATTTAGTTACTAAGTATACAATTGTGTGAACACAAAATATTTTGGCATCATCATTTAAGGTAACTCAATGTTTATTTTGTTTACTGTTGCTGTTTGTTGCTAAATATGTGCTACTGTTATTGCGCGATCGATCAAATTAAGATATATGCAAATTATTTTAATTGCGTATTTTATTGTATAGTAATTAGTTGATTGTCGATTTAATCTTAATGAATTCAATAAGTGACGTGTTGGTAAGCTTAGCGAGTACACTGAAAAAAGTTGAGTGTTATTTTTAAGTTATTGTGTTAACCGAACTGAAGAAAATTGATCCAATTGACTGAAATAGAAAAATTATGCGGTTGCCACCTATTTGTAATATTTGATGTAGGAGAATAAAGTATTTTCACGATTTTTCAACCTATGTAAAAGTGTCAAACTAAAACGGTTTGAGAAGGCCCACAGTTAAGCATATTTTTTTACAGTGGGTTACCATATTTCAAATAATTTTGATTGAAATTGATATTGAAAATATTTTAGATAAACCGTACACAGTAGGAAACATATCACGGCAGATATTTAAGAAATCGTCAAATATAATTTCGACCTTGTCTTCTATAGATCGAACGAAGCTCTCACTTTACTCACACGGTTTTAAAGATACATACATATGTACATATTTAAAGATTAAATTTGAAGCATCTCTCTCTGCTGGGGTTGCTCTAAGGCTCATGGAAGACGGGCATATGAAGGGGTCTAACCAAAAACACGCTGAAATCCTATCCCCATTCAGCTGCATCTGAACTTGAGCCACTTCGTCACAGAGACTACTCCTGGTGGCTTTTTCTCTGGAGGGATATGTGGACGGGGAGCAAGGCTTTGAAGAAAAGTCGCAGTGACCAGGCTATCAGACCAATTTAGTGTTTGTCTTTCAAAAATGCTTGCTATTAAGGTAGAAGAGGATGAATTGTGGCCTCTTGTAGGCATGTGAGCATTCAATCCGACAGCAGAGCGGCAAGTAAGCGACATCAGCCCTCAAAGCTTGCTTACAGAAAGTTCCAATTTAGTCATTGAGTGGCTCTCCTCATTAGAAATCGCTTTAAGCTACTTCGTTGTGAGACTCGTTCGGGTGCCTGGTTATATCGGAACCGCTGCCAATCTAAAGCCGATGAGCGTGTTGTATCTCCGTTTGCCATTTTTCGCTCTGGCACTGGACCTATGAGCCTCGCGGTTGCTTGATAGACGTTGATCGACCAGTCTTTGTGAGACTGCGAGAACCTTTTGGCCTATAAAGAACGTAGGATATCTTTTCTTTTAGGGTAGGCCATCTTGTTGTAATGGTAGTATTTTTTTTTCTGAACCTTGTCCAATAGAGATTCTTCCGGTAATGTTAAAAATTTTGTCGGACTCAAGTTGTCTTCTATGGAAGAAGGTTAGATGCAAAAATCCGATCACTTTCTTTTTAATTGTTCAGCCTTTGCAAGACTGCGGTTAACTCATCTGGACAGTCTTAGTTTCGGTGAAAAAGAAGAAATATCTTAAACAACCAGTAGTCGCTTTAATGAATTTGTGATGGGCTTAAAAGACCTTATAATCAATGGTCACCCTAAATTCTTAACCTAACCAAACTCTTGGTTCAATGTCGCTTTTCGTGATGATATCTTGACAAATAAAAAGGTTTTCCATACAAGGACATGATTTTGATCGATTAGGGTATAAATATGGATTCATCAAGAATATATAAACAAAAAGTACATATATGGCATAAATACTAAATATCTTAAATTCAAGACTAACTACAACTCATGTCCACTTACTTATCTTGGTCGCTAAATGCATTCCTCTTGAACTACTTTCCCTCACCTCATTGCAATGAAAAATTACCTTGCATATGTTATCGCTTTGAACAAATTTTTGGTAAACAATTGCGCACGATTTGCCCCAAGGACACGCTGGGGCGCACTGAAGACGTATGTGAACAAAGCATACAAACTACAACAACAACAGCATGCTGCAAACAAGATTATCAGCAAGCATACAGAGGCACACAGGAAATTGAAAAGCCGTTGCCAATTTCATTTTCTGGGTTAAGTAAAACCAAAATTCCATTTTTGACTCTTTCAACGCGGCAAGTTCAAGAGCAGAGCGCGGTGTGGAGCATGCGAGGAAAATGCGAAAAACGTGGCTGCCTGGCTCTTGGAAATTTGCATTCGTGGCTGCTAGGAGAGGAAAAGAGCAGTCCAAGTAATATGGAAATATGGAAAACTGGCAGCTGAAATTGTGCCGTCGAGCAGACGCTGGGTGCTTGTACTTGTACTTACCGCTAAATGTGTTGCCAAAATCGAGAAAAGCAGAATTCCACGCAGCGTTGATGAAATTCGCTTTGATAAGACAACATCCATGTTTTTAGTGCGCATTCGAAAAATGAAGGAAAAAATCTTAAAACAAATGTTTGGCTTGCAGTCTGGCTGTGCTCGTGTAGGGAGGCAGAAATAAATTCATACACTTATCATCATCTATCATTTTTCCGGGACATGTGAACTTGTGGGAGGAGTAAATGGTAGCGGAATAAATTTGAACTTCTGTACGAAAACTTGTAGTGTGTAAGATTGTTGAAAACATAAGCCGATTTGAGAAGAGTGGGCAGCCACCCACTTGATTTAGTAGGAAAATAGTTGGCTGAGTTGATCGTGTACTTGATATTTGAATATTATTGTTATATGTGGGTAAATATGTTTAAATTGAGCTCAGGGAACATCATATATTAAAGTACAACTGTAACTTTTAGAAAAAATATAAAAAATAAATATTTTTCTGGTTACTAGCAATCATCGAGAGCACTTGACCTCCACTACTGCAGCGATTACGGTCTTCGCTGGAGATAAAAAAAAAAACAGTCTCTACTAAAAGATCTATACTAGTTGCTGGAATCGATCTTTTGGATCAATTTGATTCGCCAGAGTTCGAGTTTTAGACTTATGTTGTTATTTTACTTCATACAATATAGCGTAATTTCTTAACGCCCTTCGGCGAAGTCCGGTGCATCTTTCATATTACAATAACGTGCTAAAATTTATCCTGTTTCATAAATAAAAGGGTTCTGGCCTTGGAATAGACCCTTCAAAAATACTTTTCGTTTTTTCGAAATGCTTAAAAATTAAACGCTACCACTAATATTTTAGCGAAACGTGAATATTTACTGGTCGGAAAAACTAAATTTGTATATTTAGTTATTAAAAAAAAATATTTTTTATTATCTATATATGAGAATATTTTTGAACATATATTTATTAATGTTATCCATCATACGCATAAAAATAGCTATAAACAAAATTTTTAATTTTAATAAATAATAATTTTAATTTTTAATAAAAATTAAAAATTCATAAAAAACGAAAATTACAAAAAAATACGAAATTTAAAAAATAGAAAAAAATCATTAATGAAATTTTTTTGAAGACGATAAAATCACATAACAAAACTATACATAATAAAACACTTATATATACAAAAACATGTGTATGTATGTATATATGTGCATAACACCTGTTAAACCGGTTCTTTTTTGCATCCCTAACACGCATTCATAACATCAATAGGCAAAGTCGCTAATGCAGCCCTACCAAACATCAGCTGATGCGTGTAAATAACTGCTGTGACATGCCAAAATTAATTAGTCAAATTCGCGAATATATTGTGTGCGCGTTCGTTTATTTTAAAAGTGTGGTTAATAGTTAATAATAGCTGTAATTTAAATAAATGTTACAAAATCAAGTGATTTATTGAATATATTTGTGCTTTTAAAGTGATAAAAGTAGTTTGTTCGCAGTGAAATGTGTTTAAAAGTTCGTTGCAGGCCGAAGACAAGCGGCCGAGCGGAAGCTGCGTGCGTCGAGATTTTTAATTTGAAATAAAATGTTAATAAGTGTTGTGTTTTACATAAAAGTTTCGGAATCGTGTGATATATTCAATATATTTGTGTTTTTAAAGTGATAAAGTTAATAAGCACCCGGACACATATGTTTACGAGGAGTTCATTGTTGGAAGCCAAGTGGCGTCGGCAGAGAAGAAGGTAAGTGCTGCATTTTCTTACCTATTAAAACTGTTTTAGATTAATTTTTGGGGAATTATAATTATTATAATTATTAATTGATCGAATTTTAATGTTAAATGAGAAAATAATGAAATATGTTTATTTATATGTGCAACTAACCATTAGAATTGGTTGGTAAATATACATAGGTTTTAGTACAAAGGGATGCAGCTGTCATAGTCGTGGTTATTGTTTTTATATTGGTGTATCAATGATTTCTTCTACATTGCGTTCATATTATATATGGTCATACGTACGAAGGATTCCAGCCTTTGGAAACAAACATTTTTTTCTCCTTTCTTTTTACTAGTTACTTCCAGTTTGTTAGTTAGTTTTTTATAAAGCTAATGTAATGGTTGATTTGAGTGGCCGAAATTTAAAAACGCACTCGATATAGCTGAAAATAAACATTATGTAAATTTGAACACATGTCTCATTTAATTTGCTTCCACCCACACCAACGAGGTTTTCGTAAGTGTGCAACCACAAATATGGTCAATACTCGTAAGTATCGATGTTTTGCCTTTGCAATTAACGGCAACACCTACAACTACCTGAGCCAATTTTACAAAAACATCCAATAATATGTGTGTATACATATGTATGTACTATGTATAGAGTTAGTGTATTATGCCAGCACACGCTCACTTGACTTAAGTTGTTGGCATTAGTAAATGCATTGTTGTTGTGAACCATTTGAAATGCTGCGAGTGCACTTGTAAATTTATTGCATTACTGACCCTGAACTTGAGACTGCAACGCTTAATATGTTCTATGCAACAAATAAACTTATAGCATATTTAGCAACTATGTTTGTTGTGTGTATTTTTCTTTAATTATTTTTCCATTGTAGCAACAACATTTTACGATTATTTGTTATGTTCTTATCTGTGTAAAACTTCCTCTTAAATGGCATTAAAATCTGTTACATTTGCTTTGAATACGTTACAGCATACATGTATGTATGTACATATGTACATATATGCATTCATATGTGTTTATTGAAATTTTATTTGCTTTTAATATTCTTTTCTAGGTGATTGCAAACATTTGACACTGACATTGGCACTCTAACAACTGGAAATGAAAATGGCATGAGTGCAAATTGACGCCAAGCTGTTAGACGACAAACGAACGGACAGACAGCCAAACATAAATATTTCGAAATTTACATTCGTTATTAAAATGTCGTTAGTCTTTGTTTATTTCAAATTTTCATAATTGTTTCTTACTATGTGTACATGCATACGTATACATATATGTATGTATGTATGTATTTCTAATATCTTTTTTATCTTTCTTGGTTTACTCCTAACAGATATTTTTACAACTAATTTACAAAGTATATAAATTTTAATAAATATGTGTTTGTTATTATTTTTTTTTTATATCCATTGAGTACTCCATTCATCGCAGCTGCCTTGACGATTTGTTCATGAATTGTTTGGTGTTTGTTCTTTATTGATTGATTGGCCATTTCTATTGCTCGCAGCACAATTGCATGCCCATTTATCCTCATTCGCACAAACAAGCAATTATGAATGTTACGCCCACCAGCGAGCTTTAGTTGTGAACTGGCTTTTGTTTTTATTGGCAAAAAATTGTCTATGAATTTCTAAAGACTTAATTTGTTGGCAAATAATTAACTTGTATAATCACATTTGTTATGCAGATTTGTAAAAAGCATAGATGGAAGTTGAGTGCGCAGCTTAAAGTCATTAATAAATTCTTTTTATCCGTTAAAATGTTAATTGTATGTATCATTTTCGATTCGCTAATTCTTTTCATGGTACGCTCAACTGTGTTCCCTTAGGGAAAACAGTGAAAGGAACAATAATATAAAATTGCTTTTAATTTTAAATATCCTACAATGATTTAAGCTTCTATTTTGTGCCTGTTTAAAGCTAGTTAAAAATTTTTACTGTCAGACTATTAGTTATCAACGTTTTTCAATTAAATAAAAATTTTTTCATGCAACTTTAGTATCTGTCAACTGAAGAAATATTAGTATGTACCCCATTTACTTGAACCACATTGATTACATCCATCTACTACACCCTGCCAGACGGACAGTCTTTCTCCACCTATTGAACTAGGAGCTATATGACCTCCTGCGGGAATTCAACCCTTTATTCCATTTCAAATTCCACTATTAAATACAGCTATTTTATTATCCTCAGGAGTAACTGTTACATGAGCTCATAAATCAACTTAGCTTCCCAGGCTGATCATGTATATGATATATATTTTATAGGGCCTCTGACGTTTCCTTTTTAAAGGTTTTATTCAATTTTTTATACTACCGGTTTTATCATATTTTTCTAAGGCTTTTCGTTGGTGGCAACTCTGCTTTTTTCAATACGACAGTTTTCTCCAAGCCTTTATTACGCTTTATTATCCCCATTTTCGTTGCACAGTATGATATTCGTAAACTGTAAATAAAACGCAAAATATTGAATTATTCATCAATATTAATTTTGTCGCCTTCAAGGTAATCCCCAGCAGATGTATTACACTTGCGCCAATGTTTTTTCCAGTGCTTGAAACACTTTTCATAAGCACTTATTGAGAGGCAGGTCTTCAACGATCAGTCAACCGTTATCGAAAGCTTTGTACCACTCATAGGCTTGTGTTTTTGATCAAACTGAATCACCTTAAGCCTTTCCCAACATTCGCCACAATTCCGCACATAAAATTTGATTAGAAATACCAAATTTTAAACAAATTCTTTGTTCGGTATTTTTATCCATTGTAAAAATCACAGCGCACTACTGAGGTATACGTACTTAAGCAGCTGCAGTAAATAAACTGGTTGACAGATCACGGCATAGTAATTAAAGGCGGCCCTACCAACTTAACAGAATATATTTTTTTTTTTTATTTTTTGAAATATCATTTCCCTGTGGAATTTTAATACAATTTCCTGGTGATTTTTTGTCCCAATGTATACCGAAAGTTATTTGGTAATATTTTATTCATTTATTTGCTTTTTAGGTTTCAACTATTCTCCTAAATATGTCTCAATTATAGTTTTTTAAATGCCTTACGGATCGCTTTTCAAATGCCTCATTTTCGGTATACGTAGTACTTTTATGAATAAGTGGCAACACGATTTAAAACAAGAAGAAACTTTAACTTCAGTTACACCGAAGCTAAATACCCTTCACAGGTGCATTTGTGTTAGTAATTATGTGTTCAGTTTGTATGGAAGCTATATGCTATAGTAATCCGATCTGAAAATGTTTTTCGGAGATTATATTATTACCTTAAGCAGTAATCCATGTCAGATTTCGTGAAGATACCACGCCGAATGTGAAAGTTTTCCATAATTAACTTGATTCCGATTGTTCAGTTTGTATGGCAGCTATATGTTATAGTTAACCGATCTAAACAATTTCTTCTTAGATTACATTGTTGGCTCAGGAAATTGTCTATACCAAATTTCGTGAATATATCTTGTCAAATGTGAAAGTTTTCTAGACAAGAACTTGATTCCGATCGTTCAGTTTGTATGGCAGCTATATGTTATAGTGGTCCGATATCGGCAGTTCCGACAAATGAGCATGAAATGACGTTTGCAAAATTTCAAAACGATAGCTTAAAAACTGAGGGACTAGTTCGTATATATACAGACAGACGGACAGACGGACACGGCTAAATCGACTCAGCTCGTCATACTGATCATTTACATAAGGATGTATATAAACTTTATAGGGTCTCCGACCCTTCCTTCTGGGTGTTACAAACTTTGTGACAAACTTAATGTACCTTGTTCAGGGTATAAATATTTCCATTCTAATATACGATCATATTCAAAAAACAAAAAAAAAAAAAAAAAAAAAAAAAAAAAAAAAAAAAAAAAAAAAAAAAAAAAAAAAAAAAAAAAAAAAAAAAAAAAAAAAAAATCCCACTGTTTGTTCCATAATTTATAATATCTTCATTTTCTAATAGATGGCAACCCTCTTCAAAACATTTTAAATTTTATTTTTCACAGTTTTTTCGATAATGCTTATTTTAAGTCGTCTTCAGAAACCACATTCGACTTATATTTATATATCAGAAGGCGATATAATTATTGCGTTAAAAGTTCCAATTCATCATACAACTTTTCAAACCTTAATCGTTGAACTTAGATTAAGTAGACTGCAATTACTTTGTCAAATACTCGGCAATTTGCCTGTGCAAACATATCTACCTAGAATGTACTTGTTATATATGATTATACTCGTATATATGTACATATATATACATTTATAAATGTAAAAAAAAAAATCAGTATATAATTCATAAATATTTTACAACATCTCGATTACCCAAACGTCGTTAGAATTCTTCTTCCGCAAATTGATTATCTGCGAACTTAAGTAGCTGAACTGCAGTGAAGGCAACATGTGCCACGGACAAGATTGCGGCTAGCCGCAAATGCAACAACCGCAGCGCAGAATAAAACAACATTAATACATAGTATGTATACATATGCATATGTACATCAATACAAACATGTAAAGTAATGCTGTAATTGCCTTAATAAATAATTGTAATAAAAATGAAATGCTATCGATTACCACTATAAATAGCCAATGAAATGGAAAATGTGACTCTCTAGGGACAGTAGTTGTTTTTATTACCATTTTTACTAATCTTGTTTCATAAAACCCTTTTAATTATTTTAGTGCCTGTCTAACAGACAGACTTTTATGATCTTTGATGGGTATTTTAATATGAGATAAAATACAGACTGTTCATCTACTTGTATATCAATATTCAAGACTCGCTTTGTACATTTGCACTTTTTATCTCTAAGATACGTTGCGTAAGATCAGTTTTGAGAGTTTTCTTTAACATAAAATTATTCAAATTTAAAATTGACATATATTTTTGACTCCCATGTAATTTATTTTTCCAAGGCTAAACTGACTTTTTTCTAACTTCCAAGACTTTTACTTTGGATATTGTGAAGCTGCCATTATTCTTAAACAATTATCGCTCCTAGATACATTAAAGAGTAGTTTCAGATAGGGCTCGAAAGAAGCAGGGGTGTCTCTCATGCCTACTTCTCTGCATGGATTGGCGTTACTAATGCGCTTCCGGCTCGCATGGAACGCCAGTATATGGGGACCTGTAATTAAGCAAACCTTCCTCTAGTATTTTCGAGATCGTGGGTTAAAAAGTTTTTTCTTAAGTCATCTTGGTTCGTCTAACAGTTGTTTCCGTAATATAAATATTTATCCTTTCAGTGACTAACTTATTTCCAGTACTGATTTGTTAGCAACCCCGATGGCACTCTTGGCAAGCTCATTAGCTACTTGCTTTCTTGGAATGCTCTTTTGGCCTGGAATCCATTTTCAACGCCGCCGCTCTCCGTATATCCACTACCTTTCTGCATCTAAGGATATTCTCTGACGTAATACGATATGAGATTATTGCCGTAATCGCCTAACAGCTATCGACGCATATATTGATCTCTTCATGTTGTTTTCTGCGATACTAGCTATAACTACTGATACAGTAAGCATCTTTCTTCCCATTATATGGCTTTTTAGACATATTTTGCTTGGAAAATCGTTTGGAAGAAATTTCTGAACCTTGATACATCTCTAAGGGTATCAAATCTAAAAAGCAGACTTATTTCACTTAATTATTTTTATACTCTTGTATTGTGTCGCTATAGAGTAGAATCGTTTTGTTTATCCAACGGTTGTTTGTATCAGCTAAAACTAAGCGATATAGATACAGAGTCAAATATACATATATGATCAGGATGACGAGAAAAGTTGAAATCCGGGTAACTGTAAGTAAAGAGTGAGTTATCTTTTAACCCTTCTTCCGATGGTGCGAAGATGGGTGAAGTCGGATGATAGTCTCGCCCACTATCCATCTAATGGTTTTGTTAAAAACTACTAGAAGAGCGATAAATCAATAATTAAATACGTTAGAGACATTAAATTTTAAAAACATCGCTTACGAAGTTATAACTGAGTTTACAACAGTGCGACAGACGTTCTTGCTTTTCGCTGCTTGACGACAAGTGGAGATTCCAAGTGTATTCAGGTCCTTATTCACCTAGTCTTTCCAACTGAGTGGAGGTCTTCCTCTTCCTCTGCTTACCCCGGCGGCTACTGTGTTGAATACTTTTAGAGTTTAAGTGTTTTCATTCATTCGGACTATCCCAATGTCGTCGTATATCTCATACAACTCATCGTTCCATCGTATGCGCTATTCGCCATGGTCAATGCATAAAGGACCATAAATCTTCCGCATAACCTTTTTCTCGAAAACTCGTTATCATCGTCCATGCCTCTACATCATATAGCAGGACGGGGATGATGACTGACTTTTAGAGTTTTGCCTTTGTCCGTCGAGAGGTTACTTTACTTCTCAATTGCCTACTCAGTCCAAAATAGCACCTGTTGGCAAGAGTTATTCTGCGTTGGTGTTAATACTGCTTCCAAGATAGATGAAATTATCTACGACTTCGAAGTACCGTGGGAGTCAAGTCGCGAATGCGTCTTCCTCCGCTTCACCTGACCGATTTTAACAAAATACGATACATAACCTCTTTTTCATAATAGTATTACTATGTCACAGAACGAAAGTGAACGCCTACTTTCCATATAACATAATCTCAAATCTCATCTAATTTAATAAAGGAGCAATTAATATAATGGGATAGAACTTTGCGCGAATAGTGTTTTGCATCTCTTGACCAAAAATTGTCCAAATCGAATCAAACTTTTTGCGGAAAATATGTGAGATGTGTAAGAGAAATCCGAAAATAATCCTTTTCTGAAAATAGTATGTTCGAACGTTAAAAGCTGAATCGTCAAGTGCTGAATCGTGTCAATACTTTCATTAGCTCCCACATACCTAATATAAAGATTTTGGAATTTCTAAGTGACTTCAGACCGTGTACTATGTCGGCCAATATGTGGGTTATCTTAATTAAAATGATGAAGCCTGTTTTACCGATAATAATGTATTTTTGCACGTAAAATGGATAAAATCCGGCGAAAACTTGTCCCAGCCCGCTTGTAACTAATATCGAAATTTTCGAACATCCGACTTACTTTTAATATAGAGTTTAGCCAACTCCTGGCGGTATTTCCTCAGCTTTGATCCTTGCAAGTTGCAAGAGTATGAATGTTCGGTTACAGCCGAACCTGGTTTTTTTTTTTTACCTTTTTTGAAAATTACGTTGCTCAATTTTTTTGTGATTATAATTTTTGCTAAGTATAAATTAAAATTTTCTAAGGCGTTAAATACATGCTTAATCGGGTGCTCTTTTAAATTACAATATTTATATCTATTTTTGTATGTATGATGCTACTGAAAAATTTCCGAGACTTTTTGAAGTGGGTGTGAAATTTCGAAAATCAATTATACTTGGTATTTACAATATTTAATTATGTAATGCGTGAGTAACTCAATACAAATAAGTATTGCAAGTTGAATTATACTCAGGTGTAACCGCAATTACAATCAAACATACATATAAGGTAAATAGCATATGTCAGCTTGAAAGGCTCGCAATGTTCGTTAGTAACTTTTATTTTGTGATATTTCCATGTTTACCTTCAAGACGAGAAATGCGCATTCAACAGACAAATGCAAACAAATTTGCGTGGGTTGACAATTGCTAGTGATAGAAAAACACAATAACAACAACAAATTGCAGAAAAAACTAAATGTGGAACAAAAACATCATTGAGTCTGGGAACCACTTGCAGACTTGTGCATAAATGAATGAATATTGTCGCCTTTTAAGTGGACTCAGATACATATATAAATATACAGATATACAAATATACATATGCACATATGTATGTCTGTAAGGCAAATGACTTCATATTGTGACATTTGTACTTACCGTTGAGAAAGTGTGACAATTGAACTGTTGAAGCGCACAGCTTGTTGTTGTTGATTATATTGCACGGCAATAGCGCAAAGATGCACTTTATTGTTATTGCAAATAATAAATACTATTTTTTTTGTATAGAAATTTCAAAATTTTAGTTAATTTTACACTTTTCACACTCTTTTTAAACCGAATGCACTAAAGTACTTTACCGTTAACTTGCACAGTTCACACTTTTAACTATATAACGGAACCCATGAAAATTTCATATTTTAACACGTTTATCCACTTCCAATTGGCTTTTCGTATGGTTCCGTGCAAGAATTAGTTCACAACTTTACTTTGTGTGCTTGAAAATCACTTCCTCCGTTTGCTGCTAAGCCACAAATCCAACTGATTTGCAGCTTAGACGGCTGATTGCTGATCGGACTGAAAATCCGCGTTGCAGCGCAGCAAGCGCACGTGTTTTGCGGTGACAGGTAGCTGTGTGGGTAATGCGCGCAGCCGCCGCGACCGAGTTACAGTGGGCGCTGCACATAAGTGCGCATGACGTCGCCATTACAATAGTCTCCGTTGCAGTTGTGCGTAAATATTGTTTACTCAGTTCAATAATCATTGAAAAGTGTGAACGCCACAAGTACCTAAGTTGTTAAGCTGTTCAAACACTTTTGAAACAAGTAGGAAAGAGCTAAGTTCGGGTGCCGATCGGGTGTATGGAAAACATAGACTGAAATGAAACTTTGCATTCAAATATCTTATATATCCAGCCATAAATTGTTTTTCTTCTTTATTGGCATATACACCGCTTACGTGGTTATAGCCGAGTTTACAACAGCACGCCAGTCATTTCTTCTTTTCTCAATTTGGGATCAATTCGAGATATCAAGTACAGCCAGGTCCTTCTCCACCTGGTCTTTCCAATGGATTGGCGGTCTCTCTCATAACATATAGCAGAACGGGAATAGTAAGTGACTTATAGAGTTTTGTTTTTGTTCGTCGAGAGAGGAAGCCTCAGTTGCCTAGTCAGTACGAAGTAGCACCTGTTGACAAGAGTTGTTCTGCGCTGGATTTGATATTGTTGTTGTTTGTGACGTGGGAGCCAATTCGCGAATGCGATCGCTATTATTTTTTGACAGGACATTTCGTCTTGCCCTGGTTCACCACCCGACCCGTTTGCTTCGTTTCTTTGTCCAACCTGGAGGAATCAACGGCGCAGTTGTTATATATAATGATTATATATCCATTATCCATTATCGATATATTCGAAATAAAAAGAGGCTGAAACCACGAAATTAGTTGTATGGGGTTGGACCAGGGTCTAAACCGATTTCATCAATTGTTAATGCCGAAACGATTTATCTTATCTCATAATCATCTCCGAAAATACATGTTAACAACACGAGCCGCTTGCTCCAAAACAGACGCACACTGTAGCCGCCATGAACAACACGAGCTACGTACTCACTCGCAGAATAATTGTGTTATGTGGATTGTTTTAGCTTTGGTACATACCTTCCACCATACCAACTTGAGAGACTACTGCCGACATCGTTCTCAGGATCATTGCACTCATTAAGCCCCCTTATCGTGACCAGATAATAATACAGAATGAGGAATAATCCTCTGGCCTTACGCTACCTCCGGGATATTGATTTTAATCTATATATTGCTAGAACTATATTTGTCGTCTAGTTATTATTCGTTTCGCATAATCATACTCATATACTCAAAAAGAATCGTTGTAAAATCGTCTTCGCGGTATGTTCACCTGCTGCTTATCACGATATTTAAAGTAAGAAAAATTTGTACCGAAATATTTCACCAAGATCACCCTCTAAAATTTCTATTTCTGCAAGCCCTTTCATTGCAGTGACTGTTGACTTTCTTGTAAATTTGTATGTATTAGATTTGGCGCTGCTACTTCATTTGCTGCTCTTTTATGCTCTAATTTTTTTGCAGTCACTATTCATTTGCATTGCTGTTAGATACTGCATTCTCGAACTCAATAGGCTCGGTATTATTACCTGCCACATACACAGAGATTGCAGTAGAATCGGAGCATAAAAGAGCAACAAACACTGTGATCTCTACTGTACCACTTTGTGCTTTTGTTACAGGAATTTGAGAGTGTACCTTGTGTGTAAGTACAAACGTGTGATATTTTTCGCCAACTAAACAGTTTTGTGTTTGAGTTTATTTTGATTTTCGTGTTTTGTTTTTTTTAGATTGTATTGCGCTGTTATCAGTTGTAAATATTTCTAAAAGGGAGGCGTATTTTTTATTTTTGAAAATTAACTGTCATATTACAATTCATTTATCAACATTAAAATATTTATTTATTCACAAAGTAGATGCTCTCTAGGATGCTTTTAATTAGCGGAACTATTAAATATTGATAGCTACTTTTGCATTTAACATGTCTTCATATTTCCTTGAATTGTCGTAAACTCGTAAACATCTGTTTGTGGTTTGTTGACCTTTAAAAATAATTGTTAGTTTTTTTTTTTTGGTCGGTTAGGGTAGGTTAGTAGGAATGTTCCATGCTGGATTGATATCAATTGGATAGCTTTGAATATTGTTCTTCGTGATACCTAAAAACATTCTCTTAGCGGTTTCTTCTCTGCTTTGTGGGCGTGTTCAAGCCGTAAAACAAGAGGCAAGAGAAAGTAGGCTTTTTCAACGACGAATCGAAGATAATAAAGAGGGTAAGAGGTGGAGCCGTTTATCGAGAGCTCTGCGTCAACTCCAGCGCACTGTGTCGTCTTTCGAGCAGAGGGGGCTATCATCACATGTTTCGAAGTACAGCTTTCTTCTGAAATGTTTGCATTCCCTCCGATTCATGATTTATGATTTAATAGCAAAAGCATAAAATTTCTTCAGTATTACTTTTGTTTAGGTGCCCGCTTACTGCGGAATCACTGGAAACTTTAAAGTCGATGAGCTTGCTAGGAAGTACACTCATTGTCAATTTTTATCTGTTTGTAAGCGAGTCGGTCTCAGTTGTTTGAGTTATCAAACAGAGTTCCTTACCTCTATTTCCTTGATATATACCTTAGCTAATGACTTAATGACTCACATATGCATTTCTGTTTCGGTTCATGACTTATAGACTATTTCAGCACACTAGAGAGCAAATGAAGAATACCTACATTTCCAGATGCGTGGTAGAACTAAATATTTGAAGAGAAGGAAATTGTTTTTTTTTTTTTCTATTTGAAAAAGACGATGCCTTCTAAGAAACTGTCAGCCTCGAAAAGTTAGCTTTTTATTACTAAGGCCCAGAACTGAAGCAATCGAGCAACATCTACCTTTCCTTCACGTTCATCTGTTTGTAAGTGGATAGTGCCTGTCTGAATGTCTTTTACTTCCGATGGTTAGATACCAACAATGGTAGAAAATTGAAATGAAATTATGAAAATTTCTTGGATAAAATTTTTGCGGCTATCTCATCGCCTCTGCGCCTCAATCAATTTAAAGCTTTTTCTTCTTTGAATATGTTGAGTGATGTGTACATGTCTTATGCGAATAGTGTGAGGATTTTTGGTATAACATTTTTATGTACTCTGGGATGTGGACTACCCATCCTTCCACTTGGTCAAGTTAGAAGCCAATTCTTTTCTATGTACGTTGTGACAAAACAGCATCCGGTTGATAGGACTGTTCTTAAATACCATGCCAAATATGAGCGGGATCTATCTACCAGTTTGCTTACAGTAGCTGCTCAAGTCGGTATACTATTATTTATCTCAGTAGCGACAATGAATAAAAATATCGAACAAAGAAAAAAAAACGAGTCGAAACCAAAAAATTGACGCCAAAGTCTCTCGAAAATCAAGGTGATGCAAATTTTTTTTTTTCGATTTTCGTGGTTTGATGAATCTTCATGAATTTGTGCCGGAGGAGCGCATCGAGCCACTATTGTGACCGAATTTAAAGCCAAAAACGCATTGATCAACTACCGTATTCATTAGATTTGTCTCGGTGTGATTTTTTCTGGTTCGTCAAGCTGTGGCATTCGATCGATCATTTTCAGTCGATCGAAGATTTTTTGTTTTAACAAAATTCGCTGAAGGAGTTGAAGGCCATCTCAAGAAGTGAATATGAAAAGTGTTTCTAGAAATATAAAAATCTTTGACATAAGTGTCAAATCGTATAATACTAACACTGAAATAAAAGGTCCATATATTTTAGTGCGTACAACGCATAAATATTTTTATAAAAAATTTATTATAATTTTTCTCTCACATTTTAGTATCTCCTACGAGTACTGCATTACACTCATTTGACCTTAA
This sequence comes from Bactrocera latifrons, assembly GCF_001853355.1. Classification (NCBI taxonomy): domain Eukaryota; kingdom Metazoa; phylum Arthropoda; class Insecta; order Diptera; family Tephritidae; genus Bactrocera; species Bactrocera latifrons. The sequence goes on from NW_017534464.1 coordinate 503,265, forward strand.
AATTCTAGTTTACATTTTACGGTGCTTATCGAGCTACTGTTGAAAGCCATTCCAAACATTTTTTCACCGAAACACTCACATGAAAAGCAATTAATCAAATAATTAATTTAAGCGAGCGAACGGTTGTTGCTGTTCAAAGCTATCTAAAACGCTTTAGCGCCAACTAAATCAAGCATAGCAAATAACTCAAATGCATTTTAGTGCAACATAATGAATATTTAAATTGCGAGAAAATCAATTTACAACATTTCACACTAGAAGGCAATAAAAGTATGGAATATATAGTATATTTGTTTGTGAAAATAAAAAGCGAACGTCAATATTAATAGTTATCCAAGTAACTGTGTGTAATAGTTTAAATATGTATGTATATATATGTGAGACATTTATGTATATTAATAAGATGATTAATGGTATATATAATATTTTCCCAACAAATAATACTAAAATTTAATTTATTGCTTAGTATAATTCAAAGGCTCGCCAATGTGTTCATATTTACCTGACGGTAGGTGTGAAAATCCAATAAATTAAATACCGTAAAAAATCATTGACCTTGACATTGAACGGAATTCATAGCTGTCTATAATGTTGAAATTTTTCTGTATTTATTTTTGGGTGTGAAATGTGCCACCTACTACCGAATTTAATGATTGCAACAAGTTCAATAGTCGCCTGAAAGCAACCGCCAAACCGAAAACCTATTAAAAATGGTTTATATTCTCGTGTTTTACAATGCAATTTGTAAATGTTGTATTAAAAAAAATTTTATATTTCAATCATAAAAGGCGCGCCCAGACTGAGGACCAAGTAACTAGAATAAAAGCGATCTCCGACATGCGGGTGTTTTATGACTGCAATCTTGTTTTTGTTGTTTTGCGCAACAGCAAGCGTTAATGAATGAAACATAAAGTAAACACGAAAAACTTAATTAATTTCCACGAAACACGACATTTTTTGTTGTACGAAAAATTTAAACCGCCAACACCACAAAATCGCCCATAAAGAGCTCATGCTGAGCTTGCAATAAAATGCTTTAAATGTCAACAAAAGCTACGGCAACAACTCTATTACACGTCCTCAAGTCCACAATTGCTGTTTATGTGAGAGCGTAGGTACATATACGGATTTGGGATATCAGCGATAAAGATCTCCAGTCCGTTTAATGATTGCAAAAAATTTCTAAAACAAATACACATCAAGTGACATATAATATGTGAAGTGCCTGCTTGCCAGTGTTGCCCTTGACACAAATTGTGGTCGCATAAAGTATTTCTTAAGAATTCAGTCAGTTGTTGGTTTTAGAATTTTATTTGCATATTTTTGGCGCGACATGCATTCTTACATAAATATATACTATATATCATATACATATATATATATATATATGTAAATATAAATTTATATGGATACACCCAATTTGACCCCACGCCATTGCAAGTGTCGCAGACAGCAAACATTTCAACGTCTCTTATCGCCGCAATCAAAGGAAGCAGCCAAAGTGTCTGAGTTCAGTTGGGTTGGAGTGTCTTAGCTAGTTGAGTTGATCTCCAGTGAACCAGCACACAATTTCATATTCTTGCTGCGAGAAATTTATAGTGTTTTTACGAGGTCTTTTGCACTCATATACGGGTTCGTCGTTGCTTAACAGTAAAGTCTTTGTACATGGAACACTCCGTAATTTGCTTGTGAATCAGTTTTGGAGTATGGATATTGTCTATTAACATGATATTTTTGTAATGATTAGTTCTGGTTATTGAAATAAAGAAAAAAACAAGGAAAAATCTTAATTTCGTACGCACCGAAACTACAATACCCTTCACGAATATAAACGATTCTTTACAAGGGTTTTCACCAGTCAGTTTGTATGTTAGCTTTAAGCTATAGAGGTCCAATGTCAGCGGTTCCGACAAGAGCAGCGTTTTGGTGAGCAACGGACGAGTGCAGAATTTATGATCGGTATCTCAAACACCTAAATCGTTTAGGCTCGTCACGCCGATTATTTGTATACTAGACTCTCTCACATTTTCTTTTGAATATGACAATTATCGTGACAAATAAAATATATCTTGTTCAGGGTATAAAAATTGCAACTATAGCTATTTCTTTAGTGATTTGAAAATATTCTATATTATATGCCGCTCACATTCGATGAATTAAGACCAAGGAATAGCTTAAGCCCATTGCGCTCCCTGCCAAAGGACGCACCATCATGTCTTCAAGACAGCCAATATCAGATTAAAGCATTCAGTTTTGAGTTAGTAATTCACCAAGTGAGCTTTTTCTTTTATTAATTTCAGTTATAAATTTTGCTCCGATTGTCCCCCCTTTATCTTACAACCTTAAGTTAACAACATACATATACCATATATTTCTTAAAAGTTATGAATTGTGGAGGGAGAATTCGTTTACGATTTCACAATCAAAAGTTGAAAACTAGCTATTGTGGTTTATAGTGGGATTCTGTAACCCGTCTCTAGTCTCTATTTGAAAAAACAAAATTGTCTCTGTCAAATTTAGAGACTTGATACTGTATCACAGTACAGAATCGCGGGGTTATACCGGTCAGTCCAAATTCGCGCTTTACATCGCTCTGTTTATGAATTTGCTAAAGGCTGTATAATTTTTTCGACATCACTGTAACTGATGTCTAACAGTTTCCTTTCCCGGTTGCAGAAAAAAATCAAATTATATTCAGTTGCATAAAACATTTCATTATTTAAAAATCTCGCCTCTAAGAAATTAACGAATCTTGAGAATTCTTTGATTTTTCTTTAGATTTTTCAACTTTTCTTTCTTTTTTAATAGCATTTGATAGATAATAAAAGGGAATATTCAAGAATATTCATTCTGTGATAACAGTACATATTCAAATATATTCTTGTCATGATAAATTTTCGGTTTCGGTTAAAAAGTTGTTACAAACCTAAGGTATATTCCATATTTCGAATAAATTCAGGTGCTTCGCCCTAATCATGTTAATTAATTATTATTGGCTGCATAACGTTTTTATATTATATTTCTGCGTTATTAATCGAAATTTGCACAAAAATTCTAAATGTCGTCACTATATCAATATTTAAGGCTGCACTGTTCTACCGATCGATCAGTTGGTCTGGTTGAGCCGTTATTGCATACATTTAGGCTCTGAAATTTGTCAGTTTAGCCAATGGAAATTCTTTGTTCATCAGTGAACACAACCTTGCGCTATACGTTTGATAGTTTGGAAGCTTTGTTATTGGCGATCGCTGCCGTGAAGGGAAAATTTACTTTTTAGGTTTTTATGTTAATAATAGACATTTTGAACGAATAATTTAAATAACATTTGATTAGTTAATATACAATCGAATTATATGATAATTGTTTTACGAATTAATAGATCATATTGTGACCTGTCGAGACCGGATATCGTGTATATACTTAATGACCTTATAGGTTTAGAAGTATAAAATGCTTGATTTTAATAGAGATGTAATTTTTCATATACAGTATTATAAAAGTACAGGAAGAATGCTTGAAATCTCTGCATGACAATATTATGAAAAGTTATAAAAAATCAGGCGTTGATCCTTTAAATGGATTATAAAATACGCAGGAGCGAAAAATTCATTCAATGCCTTGAGTTCCTAGCTTTAATGCTGCGCAAAACCTTTCGTTCATCCCATTCATTCTATTTCCGCTGTAGTGAAGTTGATATACAAAAACAAAAACAAAAAAAAAAAAAAAAAAAGCACAAACAAACAAAAAAAAAAAAAAAAAAAAAAAAAAAAAAATTACCAGCAGCACCGCCCCCAAAACAAGTAAGACTATGTTAATAATTTTAAAATTCATAATTGATTCTTCAAACTCTACATCGTCCTCTCAAAGCAATCCTCGTTGGTACAAATANAATACTGCTACAAGCAAAACAAGTAAGACTGTGTTAATGATTTTAAAATTCTTAATTGATTCTTCAAACTCTACATCGTCCTCTCAAAGCAATCCTCTTTGGCACAAATACACTTGTGCGTTTTGTTTTTTTCAATCATCGATACAGTTGTTAAAGTAAATTTCCGGCATAGCCTTTAAGGGGTTACTTCGGGTCCCTCGGGGGAAAAACAGCATTTTTCAACAATTTTTTCACATATAAAAAATTTAATATTTTGTTAGAATTTTTTATTTCTACAATGGTTGTTACATTATTAACAAAGAAATACTAACACTTTTGGAAAAAAATATTTTAAACTCGGCCATTGCGTCGCCATTTCCCGCATTCACTATTTAGAGTAAAAAAATATATGTACATATGTATGGCTTGGTTAAAACCTTATCTTAGAAATTGACCAAAAGAGAATAGTTGGATTTTTGGCAGACATTTTTCCCAAAAAAATAAAATTTTAGTGAAAATTTCGCGATATTTTTTTCGCGTATAGGGCGATACGATATTAGTTGAAACTTGGCGAAAACCTTATGAAGAGTCAATGCAGTATGCGACGGTGTGTTATCGTCGTGCAAAAACGAATGAGTTGTTTGCTCATATTTGGACGTAAGTTTTTTGTACATAGCTCGGACACTGCTACAGCTATGTCAACCAAACTCTATAGAGTCGTTCCTTCAGGCATTTTCATATACAGCTCAAAAATGGAAGAAATCGGATAATAACCACGCCCACCTCCCATACAAAGGTTATGTTGAAAATCACTAAAAGTGCGTTAACCGACTAACGAAAAACGTCAAAAACACTAAATTTTACGGAAGAAATGGCAGAAGGAACCTGCACCCAGGCTTTTTTTTAAATTGAAGTGAACTTATGCACCAAAAACCATATCTCAGGAACTATTCGACCGATTTCAATGAAATTCGGTACATAATAGTTTCTTAACACCCTGATGATACGTTCGAAATATGGGTGAAATCGGTTCTCAACCACTCCTGAAATCTCTATTATCACTTTATCATGCGAGAGTATAAAGTGTTCGGTGACACCCGAACTTAGCCCTTCCTTACTTGTTACGAATAGCTTCGCGCAAACGACGCATAATACTCTAATAGTATTCCTTGTTGACAATTTGGCCGGTTGGAAGGAATTCAGAGTGCACCACATCTAGATAACCGAAAACTACTGTCAACGTAATCTCGATTTTTGACTTGTTTTTACGTGCTTTTTTTCGCTTGTGTTCACCTTTACCATGATATTCGGCTGATTGATCGTCTGCTTCTGTGCCGCAAGCATAGATCCAAGCCATATTGACTTTGGAACAAATCGTCCTTCACTTCTCCTCGGCCCAAACGATGTTTCAAAATGGTTTTCACTGATTCTTCCAATATTGCAACGTTGCCAGTAAGTACTGTTAATCGTATATTCTCAAGCACTAATCCCTTTATTTGAAATAACAAATATAAAAGTTAGTAGCATGGAGCGTTCGATATTGTTAAGTTTTTTTATTTAGTAGGGTAACTTTTAAGAAAATTAAAAGAAGTCAACTAAAGAAATTATTTTATACATATGTGGAAAATACTACGAGTACATTAAACGGGATAATAGTCTTGGCCAAACTTATGGGGCATAATTGTTTTAAAATGTTTCATTTATTTTCGTAGCATTTTTCAAAAATTAAAAAAGAAATTTACGATTTCAATTCATAGTCACACTTATTCCAAAAGTTTTTTTTTTAACTTTTTCGTATGAATTATATTTCAGTAAAAGAATCTTCTAACTTCTAAGCCAAACTTTAGCTTTCTTGAATATCAATATWTACCTCACATTGCCGCATTGAAATCCAGAACGAACTATGTATGTGCATTGAAATGCATAGTAAAATGAAAAAAGAGAAAGTCATAAGTTTCTAATTCTTTTATTTAAGCGTCACGATATTTCAGTCAAGCGAAACATTTTGGCAGATGCACTTAAATTCTGTACATTGTAGCWACACTTGGCAGACATACATATGTAAGTACATATTCCTGTGTGTATGCGGCGTCATAAAAGTATTACTTTCACAAGAAAGTTTTCAGAAAATCTAGCACCTTTTCTAGGCGCATACAARTGCATATACATACATACTTACAGCAATAAATATGTAACTGGAACAAAAAGTACAAAGCATTCAAAAATTTAATCGCCGTTAATATGATAATACAACTGCATATACTTGTACTTAGATATATGATATACATATAGTATGGTCATACGATAAGTTTAAATATTTAGATATTGCGGGAGGCGCTAATTGATGAAATCTGGAGTTCCCGCTTTGCGGCATTCACTGAGCTTGCAATGACATTTCGCCGACTTTTTCTTAAATGCATTTGTAATGAAGTGTGTAAAGTGTGTTTTTGTTTTCTTTTTCAATGTGAAAAGTGAAATTTTGTTGTGAATTCAATTTGCGCCATAATGGCAGAAGCGTGAAAAACTTGCCTAATGCCTGCTGACGAATATGGAGCGGCATAGTTAAATGAAAGCAAAATTWATTCTAATTAACATGAAAAGCTCAAAGATGTTTGACAAAAATTACTATACAAGACAAATTTCTAACTGTTAGAAAAGGAACGTTTTTGTGCAAAAATCGACTTTATTACGTGACATAACAGCTCAATTGAATAATTTCCGGCCTATAATAGTAAAACAAATTATTTTTCAAAATTCGTTTTATTATTCAATATAGTTCCTTTCAATCGTGTCACGCTAATTATAGTGACCACCCAACTTGTGACATAATTTTTTAGTAACATTTGTCCTCTGCTTCCAAATACGCCTCAGCTTCGGTGATCACATATTCATTCGACGAAAATTTCTTCCCAAGGAGCATTTGTTTGRCATCTGAAAATAAGCAATAGTTGTTGGGGGCCAGATCTGGAGAATACGGTTTTCACAGACCTCTGATACGGTGCATTGCCTTGGTGCAACAGCACTTTCTTTATCTATGTATGGGGCTGTTTTCGACGATTTCGTTCTTCAAACAGTCAAATAATGCCATGTAATAGTCGCTGTTGACGACACTTCCTTTTTGAAGGTACTCAATAAAAATTATTCCATGCGCAACCCAAAATGAGGAGGCCACAACCTCGCAAGCCGAGTTTTGCGCTTTGAAGCGGGTTCATCGTGAACAGTCCGCTCGTCTGACTGTCGTTTAGTTTGAAATGATGGAGCCATGTTTCATCCGTTGTCACATATCGAYGCAAAAATTCGGCTTCCGAATCATCAATTCGCGGTTTTTTTTGGTACTATCTCGGTGCTATCACTTTACGGTCATCCAAAATTATTTTGTGGACTTTTTTGATGTTGGATGTTGAAACGACTTTTTTTCWGCGTCCACAGCATTCACCGTCTTCGGTCAATTTCAGTGTGTAGAATTGMAGTATTGTGGGAATTGCAAATGAAGAGCTCGAGTTGCCACGGGAAACGAGAGTTACCGTTTCGCAGCTTCGTTCTGGATACTGTATCAGGTTAAACTCCTACTTATCCAGAATAGACCCTGACATATCAAATATATGGCCAGCGTGCAATGAGTCTTCCTTTGGCTCGATCACGTCGAAACAGCACATTTGCGGTAGGTAGGTGCCCAGGATGACTTCGACTACAAATTATATAATCCTTACCATCCTAACGGGGATTAGGTATCCGTTGCAACAACAACAAACATTTCGCCACGTTTAAGCTTAATTCCTTTTTATCCATTTTTTCACAATAACATAAGTTGTCTTTTGAAGGTTTGGGCTAACTAAAAGTTATTCGGTTTATCAGACGCAGTGCTCTCGGATGATTATCGATTGAATTTTGGGGTAATATGATGGTGTAAAGTTTCCTACATTGTTACTTTTTGAACTTATGTATGTATTAGATCACTAAAAAATTTTGAAAAAATACACATTTAGAATTACCCAGAATATTAGTGTTTTTTGATACAGAAATTTCAGTAGTTAAGAGACTACATTTCAATTGCGCTTATTCCACTAAAAGCTTAAATTTCTAAATTTAGTTAGTTAGTTAGGTATTACCTACCTTATTACTATAACCCTTGTACGTACGTTCGTAAGTTCTAACGTCGGATCCAAGTAGAGGTACTTTTTTCAGTAGCCTTTTGTTGACAGATCACGTGTGAGTCGTGTCAAACTGTCATGTTATTTTTGTCTAGTASTTTTTGGAATTTCATCATGTAAATACCTACGACTGAACAACATTTACAATTGYTCAATTCTATTACGAAAATTCACGTTCTGTAAAAAATGTGGWTCGCGTGCTTCTCTCAACTTATAGTCAATATAATCGGCCCACTGAGCGTACTATTCTCAACACCATCACCCATCTTGARACCCAGCATTCATTCATTCATTATTGGATAATATTCGACCAAATAAACCATGTCCAGCAYGCAGTGAACAAAATAAAGCTGARAGTGTAYAYGAAGACCGCAGATTCGGCATCGTTCCCAGCAACTCGAACTGAAGTGTGCAACGACTTATCGCATTTCCTAAATTGAAAACATACAAAGTACATCTTATGCACGAACTGAAGCCGATCGACCTTCCCAAGTGACATCGCTTCGCTCTGTGGGCTCTTAAAGTGTTCCAAGAAGATCCRACGTTTTCRTGCCAAATTTTGTTCAGCGATGAGGCCAATTTCTGGCTCAAATGGTATGTAAAAAGAACAGCTATTTCATCCAGAAAAAACAACRGTTTAGTGTAGGTTGTGGGTTGGARGAATKATTTCTTCAAAAATTACGCCATGATGCCTGAAAATGAAGGTCGCGATTTGGCCAAAATTTGGTTTCAACAAGACGGCGCCACTTCCCACACACGAATGGATCATCTGAGACGTAGCCACGGCCAACATTTGAAATAGATAATCTTCGAAAAATAAATGCCAAATAATGTTTTTTCGAACGATAACAAACATTCCTCATTAAGATTGAAGTTTCTGTGTTTTTTCTTAAAAAAAAAAAAAAAAGTCGGTGACCTCGAGATGGCAAACTGACTAGTCAACAATTAKACCGTCTAAAGGAAGCAAGCATCCCGAAGTGGCTAGCTTTGGCCAAAAGGAGAAAAAATTTTCGCCATCAGGACAACGTCATGCTGTGCACATCGATAGATACCCTCCAGAATCTTTGGAACTTGGCTGCAAGGTTCTTATGCATCTATCTTATAAACCTGGGCTGACACCAAGAAATTACCGTCGTTGTCGAATGATTGTGAACAATTCGGTACCGCTAATAGGTACCAGAGTTTTTATGAAAGTACTTTGAAACACCATTTAATGGTAAATATAAAATTGAATAAGCAGTGTGGAACATTTAAGTAAACTGTAAAGGATGACTTTAGTTATGAGACTTAAAGATACTGCGGAAAATAATTTTAACTAAATTGATTTAATGGGAAAAGTTAATAACATATCCCACTATTTATAAGCAGATGACCTTTATTTTGTTTYGGCAAAAATATTAAAATTTTATATACACCAGCACATGTAAACATTACGGGTAATGAAAATGCCGATCAATTAGCAAAAGATGCACACACTCATTCTACTTTTTTAATAAACAACTACAACGAAAAAGATATTACAAGATGCCTCTCAAACTTCATTAAAATCAAAAAATTCATAATAATGAAAACAAAATTAATGCTCATTATGAAACTATGCATCAGTTATCTCAACAACAAAACACCAGCAACTTTTTTTGATGAGACTTAAACTCGGCCATACAAAACTAACGCACGGATATCTTCTTTCAAAAGAACCACCACCACTGTGCATGAATTGTAATGATACCCTGACCATGCAACACCTAGTAAACTGCCACAATGACACATCGCAAAATGTTGATTTGCATACCGCTATTGCGACACTGGATTACGAAAATATAAGAAAACATCTACCTCCTATACTATTAAATTAATTTAGAGTTGAAATGTTCATATAAGTAAATTAATGTATCTATACAAAATGGAACGAAAACCTAAGCAGCCAGTTCCTTTTTTTCTAGTATGTCTGTAAATTTATTTATAGGTCATTTTAAAATAAATAAATAAATAACTAAATTCTTTCCAACTTTGTGGATAATACGTTCAACTACATATATCGACTCAAAGCTAAGCAACCACTATAACCCTTTCAGACCTGAGATATTAAAGTTTACAGATTTTAACGCCGCTTCGCACAGTTGCTAATATGACCATCGTGAATGCAATAAATATAAGAAAAAAATTAYCCGAAGAAGGATTCCTAGAAAAAAGACTCGCACAATTGTGTATTACCGGTCTTAAAGCCATATTATTGAAAGAAAAAGCAGTACGATTTAAAAATCTTATTTCAAGAATAAAAATGATTTTATATTGATGGAATGTATTTAAATTGATTGAAAGCGATAATTTTTTTGTGTGGTACTCCTGAAAACTGTTTTTATTTTTGGTTAGGCAGAGAAATACATCGCATTTGGAGCATTTTATTATAGTTCTGCTTGTACATTCTTTCACGCGGCACATCCGTGTTGTTGTCATATCCATTGCCTCTAGCCAGTGATCATTCCGATCAGTACGTACATCAACGGGAGTATCCAGGGGTCTGTTTCTTTTCGCAGCTGGCTGTGCTGTTGATGTGCTATATGGAACAGTTGGATTAATTGGCCTTTCAGTGAATTTGG
>NW_017534464.1:514983-515357 GCF_001853355.1 Bactrocera latifrons
TAGGCAACGCATTATGATATTGAGCCCATAAATATTTTTAATATCGGCAGCAGTAGCATTGAGGACACATCCATGCTGAGATAAGTGATACTTATTTGTGAAAAACGCGGCGTTTTGAAAATGATCTTCAGGAAAATATTTCTGAAAATACTCCATGGGAGTACCAACTAAAATATTTCCTTGATGACTTGTTTGTTGCGGGGGCGTCGAGTCAATGAAATCGACGCGCTGCCAGACTTCATGCCGAGCAGATACRCTTGTATTTACATGACTTMCAGTTGGGTCTTGATTAGCTGGAAGTAATATTTATTCCTCCGAAGAAGTTTCATTACAATCCGACTCGGATGAACCGCCCATTTGAATATTTGGTGATT
>NW_017534464.1:515382-524683 GCF_001853355.1 Bactrocera latifrons
AATGAAAATGCGAGATCAAAGTCTGAAGCGCACAATTGTGTGGTCCTTTTTTAGACTTGTTCAAAACACTTAATTTAATTCGAATTTTTTCACAATAAGACAATATACATATAGTTTATTTAATATTTTTCAATACACATTTTTGCAAAACATCACAAAACTTAAACACTGCACAAAATTTATTTMAATTTACCTTTTTCCATTCTTGACAACACGGCTGAACACTTCAAAACTTTGCAAATTGTGACAAAAATATACAAAAAATCAAAGTAACCGTTAGAAATAAATGGCACAACTATTGCTTTCGGGTCTTAACACGTAGTAAAGCGAAGCAAATAATAAGCGAAACATATTTTTAGTCTTACCCGCACAATTGTGTATTGAAGGTCTGAAAGGGATAAGTGAGAGACAATAGCGCCTGCTAATGCTTTCTGCTCAAATGTAAGAAAAGTCACTTAGCAGCAGCTAAATTATACCTTAAACCAGTACTAAACGGCCAAATTATTTCAACACAATCATCAATTAATACAAACACTACCAAGAAGTAACCATCTTCTTCAGAGTATGTATTTTTCTTGTTAACAATAATTTATAACAAGTAACGTTCAGAGGCACTTTTTTATACGCTTATCAGTGRGAAGTAAATCACACTAATTATTGATGAGCTCCAAAAAGATTGCTCGCGACATACTCACCACTACATAGCCAAATATTAAGTATACACGCTGATAAGATCAGTTAACACAAAGTGTAACGAAAAGATAAAAAGACACAAACACACACATGCAAGTGGCTTGCATGCTTCCAAGCGTTCGCTCATGCTCTCTCTCTTGMCGCTTACCTGCCGGAGCGAACATGTTGCAACGAATCTGTTGCATTGCAGCTTAACTTCAGTAAGGTAGCCGCTAGCTGGAGTCAAAGTGTACCAAGAGCCAAAGTATCTTGGCACGATCGAACGCGTGTCTYGCTCGATTGCTTGCTTCTCGGCCTGCTTGCTGGTTTGCTTAGTGGGCTGTTTGGCTGACTTTGTTTGGGGGCATTCGTGGGAGCAAAATGCTCAAATTGAATTCAGTTTTCTTTCGAGCGTCGCACAAATGAGTCAGATCGGCGGTTAAATGGTAATTTCTCAAAAAGTGACGCTTGTAAGGYAGGCGGAAATTAAGTGAAGTAAAGAAATTTTAATTTTAATAATAAAATATGCATAWGTAAGCGCATTTAACGGCAAAGTAATTGCTATTAAAGTAATTTTTTTGCTGCACGAATGATTTGCATTGGTAGCATGTGACTGCAAAGTGTGCGAAACTCGCTAAAACGGTTTATTTGGCGGAGGTGAAAAGGAAAAGCAGAAAGAGTAATAAACAATAAAAATTTTGATGAAAGCGAAATGTCACTCGAAGTTATTAATATAATTTATGCATGAAAGCAAAAACCGCAAAAGCAACAAAAACAACAAAAACGCACCAAAGTTGTTAAAGAAGCGTGCAAAGTTGAGCRTTGCTGCCAATCACCATTCAATTTSCAACTACAAGCAAGCTTTGCGGCAATTGTTTRAATTTCTACGTCAAAAACACAAACAAATTCCATTCGCTGCYATTTCGCTTTGCAACATTGCTTTGTAGTTTCGAAGTTTCGACAAAATCATAACAACACGGCGAACTTTATTGCTTGAATTGATTGACCATTTCCTCCGCATATTTTTTTCTCWAAATTTTTATTGTTGTTGTGCGCGCAAGTTTTGCAAAGAAATTAGCCGCTTGATCGACAGCTGGGCGCTGGTGTTTACAGTGAGAATCTCCGTGTATGCGTGTGTGTGTGTGTGTCGCTAAACGACTCAAGTTAATAAAAACAAAGGCTGAAAAGCATTAGTCAGCGCGCGCTTCTAAGAAACACAACAACAGCAACAATATAGAACAATAATAATCAGACGCGAACGCGACAGAGTGCCAGAGCGAACTTGAGAGCGGCAGTWAGGTGCGCGGGGGTGAAGCAAGGTTGCGGCGATAAATTCCGGTAAAGGTGTGCGGCTTATTGGRTTGTTGTTGCGCTGAAACATAAGAAAATATATTTTTTTTATTATCACTTGAGAATAAGAGTGCAGCTTAGAATTATTAAAAAAGCGTTAAATAAGCATTACTAGGCAACAACAACAACTTTATGTATATGTCTGTACAAGCTTGTTCAACTTTGCTCGCGTAAGACGCTGCTGCACAAAAGCAATAGGCTTATAAAAATTATTATCAAAACTGCCAGTGAATACTTTCCGCGACCGTGCATGTCGGCGATAAGATAAAACACCATTAGCACGTAYTTATAAGCGAGCAAATCGAGCGTGTAAATTAAGCGCTTGCCAACGAGCGTCAATTATATGCAATTTCGCAATTTCTTTGTGTTGGTTGGTGCTCAAAAAGAATTAAAAAAAAAGTTCTAAAAACTTCCAAAAAAAAATAATAAAAAAATAAATAAAAAAATCAAAAGCAAGTCATACACTAAAATACAGCAAAATTGTGCTAACAGTGCAAAAAAAAATACAAAAATAAATAAGAAGCAAAAAAAAAATACATTTTATGACCCAAAAGTCCCCAACAGCCACGAAACTGCCAGCCAGCCAGCACTTATTAGCTAGCTATCTTATCACCAAGACTGCGAACAAAAGCAAACTGTCGATAAGGCATTGAGTTATGAGCCAGTTGGCCGGGTGAACCACGGTACGAATGAGGCAAAACGCCTGCAAGTTGTTTGCCAAGTCGTCGTAAAATACCAATAATTCCGCAATCAGTCCCAGTTGCCCTTGAAGTGCTGCAGCCGTCCAGCAGTAGTCGTGTGAACTAATTAAAATGGCGCAGAGGCAGYGCTGCAGTTCATGTTACGCAACGATATTTGCGAAAAATTGCGAAAATATTTAATATGCAATTTTTTATATTTTTTTGTGATTGCGTATACGCCCTAGTGCAYCAACTTATTTGTGAATTGCTAAAAAAAGAGTAAGTGCCTGAAAAAAGTACCTACGTGTTGCTAGCGTGTTTCTAAGGTTCTAAAGCAGACTTGCACACGCACAAATATACTGGCATATAAACATACATACATATATACAAACAAACAAACAAACACACAACTATCTATCGCTTACCAATTGTGGGAATTATTGCAAAAGCTTACATTCCATGCTACACACTGCTTGCCCAAGCAACTAACAAATCTAGACACACGAGCAGAAAAGTAGATTGCACATTGTTTGCCCATAAACGTGCTATCAGCTGCATACTGCAACGCGCATGCATATGTGTGTGTGTGCGTGTGTAACTGAAAGTGCACGCGCGCACGCAATAACGTCGAACAGTTATGAATGTCGGTGCGACTGTGTGTGACTGTGCGAAAAGAATAAGCAAGAAAATTTTATACAAACGCAGCACAGCCAGCGTGCAAGTGCAGAGGGAGGCCAGAAGAGGGGAAAGAGAAAATAATTGAAAATCACTTCAAATGGGCTTAAAGTGTCGCGGCGCAAATTCTTCTTAGAAAATGTTGAGCTATCATTGTGGCTAAATAAGGCTTTGAACAGCAGCAACAACAACAACAATAAAAGAAATCACAAGAATAAAAGCTATAAAGGCAGCATCTAATAACAAAAACAATAACAACGAAAACGAAAACAACAACAACAACAAAAAAACAACAAAACAAAAACAATTACAACAACAAAAACAAAACAGTAGCGACAGCAACCACCTACAAAAATAATAAGATAAACTGCGACACAATAATAAGTAATACAAAAGTAATAATAACAACAAAAACAACAACAAGAACAATAACCACAAAAGCCAACAACAATAAAAACCAGCAACAACAAAAAACTACCAACAAGAGTAGCAAAAAACGTTAACAACAAAAACATTAACAACAACAACATCACAAAAACAACACCTATCACAACACTTCATCGCCTTAAATCGCAACAAGAAAAGAAGCAAATAAATGTAAGCATTTTAAAAATAACAACAGCAACGCGTAAGTGCAACAGTAAAGCAGCGTTAGACGCGCAAATAAAAATAAAATTAACAAAAACAAACAACATTGCAGGCAACACCGCAACAAAGTAGCTGCTACTGTCAATGTATTTCATAAAATWTTTCCACACTATCTAACAAATCACAAATCAGTGTATACAAAAACAAAAACAAATATATATAATTGCGCCGTACAGTGTTTCGTGTACAACCACAGCAAAAACAACATAATATTCTCAACGCGACAACGTTAAGTAGTTTGAGTCACAACACCAAAATGGATATAGAATCAGACGACTCGGAACGCTGGGAGGACTTTTTTGGTAAGCGCTCACTTACATACGTATAAATACTATGGATAGAARTACATATATACGAATGGATGAAGATGCACTAGCTAGCGCATAGCTTTGCTTCCTACTTGCGTTTCTTTTGTTTGCCATGTTTGCCAAAGGCGTTTGACGCATTTACCATAAATGATAGCGCTCACGCTRCTGTTTTCTAGCAAATGTGGCAAGTGTTGGTGGGGAGAGGTGTACRCATTCTGCATTATAACCATGTGGACAGATACAGGTACATATGTATGTACGTATGTACAATATATGTATATATTTACTACATTAGGGTGATTCAAAAAAAATTATTTTTTTTTTCATTTGGTACTCTGAAAAATAGGTTCTTAGACACCTCTAAGGAAGCCTCTCCAAGAATGAGTTCTTAATTGTAACGGGAAGGTCCTTCTCATTGAGTTATAAAATTCATAAAAAATAAAAGTTTTTCCGAAAAATAATCAAACTTCAACCGTTAATATCTTTTAAACGGTTGCGTTTACAAAAAAATCGTATGAGATCTTTTTTGTAGAGCATTCAATTTTCTACAAAACCTAAAGAACAAAATATTTTTTGAAGTGGTTGGAAGCGAGATATAAGCTTTTCTATCAGATAATAAGAAAAAATATAAAACTGTAAGTAGGAGGATCTTCGCGTTACAATTAAGAACTCATTCTGGGAGAGACTTCCTTAGAGGTGTCTAGGAGCCTATTTTTCAGAGCACCAAACGAAAAAATTTTTATTATTTTTTTTTTTTAATCACCCTAATGTAAATATAGCTATGAAGCTATACATATATATGGCTTCTGATATTTAGAAATAATTAGCGTTGGTGAGGTGTAGCTCTCCAGAGAACTCTGTAAGATGCAGCAAAGCATTAATCAAATAGGATATGCTCAAGTGTGAAAAAAAAAAAATTTTAAGTTAAAAAAAGGAAAATCTGTAACTTACCTAAAATGTATAATATCGAGAAAAAAACGTACTTCAAATAGTGGTAATTTTCAACTTTAAGTGAGAATATCTCGAAAACTATTATCTTCCAGCGGCTATTTTGATCTWGAGAATCTCCTCTATCCGACTATACCCATTTTATTCCCGAAATCCTGGGACGCTATACTAAAGCCGACCCAAAAGGTTTCTATACAGCAACTGGATTTTGATCGACCAGTTTACAGGGAAACTGTAAGCTATAGTGCTTCGATCTGAAATATATCTTCAACGCATATACAGTCCACATAAATACCATATTTTGTGGAGACATCTCTCTTAAATCAAAAAAACTGATCAATCAGTTTGTATGGTAGCATATCATCTAGTAGTTTGTTCTAGAAATATTCTTCAGACAATGAACAATAATCTATGTGAAGTTTTGTGACGATTTCTTGACAAAKAAAAAAGTTCTTYATACAKKAACTTAATGTTAAATCCAATAAAAAGTTCTTCATACAGGAACTTAATGTTTGAGCATCAAATTCGTATGGTAGCTATATGCTATACGCAACACTATCGGCGCTTTTGACAAATGAGCACCTTCTTCATTAAAAAAAGCCATCTTCAAAATTTCCGAGTGATATATCAAAAACTAAGGGACTAGTATTAGTATTAGTAGACAAAAAAAAAATTTCTCGACAATTTTTTTTTTGCAAATAGTGGCAATCAAAAAACAAAGAAAACCTCGTTAAAGTCTATTAGAATTTTATCTCAAAAACCTGTGTACAATTTCATGAAGATCGGTGGAGTAGTTATCGAGTATCGAGTAGTTGTCGAGTAATCAATTCGTTCAATGTTCAATGTTTCGAGAAATACTCGTTTAAAGACGGCGCAGCTAGCCTCGAGCACACAACTTCTCAATTCTGTATCTCCGRAACTATTACTCGGCTCAACTTGAAAGTTGAGGACAACATTCTGGAGRTATTGTAGAATTTAGTAAGATATTAAAAAAATTCGATTTTTGAAACCCGTAAACCCATGTAACCCCTTAAAAATCCATCTGCACACTGAAAAGTTGGCGTGTGGCGTGGTTAGGGGCCTCACATCTTGTCAACTAACATGCTTTCGATCAAATCCTTTATAACCAAACTTTTGTAGTTATATCTACATTAAATCGATTGATAATTTGCATTCATCCAACMTTTGTTTTCTCTATAGAAATATCTTTATTTATGTTCCCTTCGAAGGTGTGAAAATTGTATGATTGCCTGTTTCGTTTGAAGACGTTTGACATTGTGTTTTCCTGATGCTGTTATACAAGTGTGTACCTAAAMGAACAGAAGCAAGTCTCTGGCTTTCAATAAGATTCTAGAGAATGTTGAGTCTCTTTTAGCTCGTTGAAATCTTATAATGAAAGTTCGCGTAAGAGACAATAATTTCTTGTCAGTAACTTTATAAAGGAGAATGATTTTGATAGTTCTTCCTTACATTTTACGAAGTGTATACAGAAAATAATGGAAAATATGTAAAATTTCGCGGGCTGAAAAAGTTCAATTGTCAATTTTTTTAATATTTTGATAAATGTGCATGCACCTGAGTGCGATATTCAGCGGTATTAATCGCTTACTTTGGCTTAAGCAGATGCTAAGAATAGAATTCGTTTTGAGAGATTGGAGATTTACGGTTGTTACAAACTCMCTCACACCTCAATTCTTGGCCAATGAATACTGTAACGATGCCCCAGCTAGACATGACACCATGTGACTTTATCATATTTCCAATTATAAAGATACTGCCGTTTTATTAGATAAGTAAGAATCGAGTTTGAGATGTGTTTCGTCGTTTGGTAGAAGCGCTCTCATAGATGCATAATATCGAATGGGGATTAATTTGAAGGCGAAAACATTAAGTAGTTGCGTGAATAAATATTTTTCTTCAGAAAATAAAAGTTCCGTTATTTTTTCAACACACCTCGAACATACATATAATAGAATAATGGTAAAGTAAATATTCTATGACATGTTCTCATCTATATATTTGGAACAATATCGTTTGGAACAGTTTTTTGAAATTTGGACTTAAAAAGCAATTTTTCTGAAATATACTTGTATGTATGTACTATATAGCTAACTTTAAATGATTTCAAAATCAAACGCGCTTCAAAGAAGGCCAAACACTTTAAAAACTCCATTGTATCGAACAGCAATTTATTGCTTGCAACATAAAATATTGCACGGCACTGCAAATCACCGACACCATCACGCTGTGTCGTGCTGCGTCTGCTCAAGCCTGAGTCACATGCAACGTACTGCCGCATGGCGCATGCGCAACGCGCTAGACGGCACCGAGATGCAGGAATGCTGTGCTTAGCAAACGGCAAATTTATGCCGAAATCCGCTTTTGGCTCGCTTAATAAGGTTCTTTACATTTTTGCAGCGATGCTTTTGTTTTTAAAGATACGCTTTACTTGCTTTTGTTGTTTTTGTTGCTGTTGTTGTTTGTTCTTTTTTTGTGTGTGTTCTTATTATAGCATTGCGGGAACGAAGTTCTGTGCGCACACACACAGGCTTCCGAACACACGGTTGGGCCTCCCTGCGCCGGGAGGCCGGTTGTTTCCAATATATTGTTGTTTTTGTTGTTGTTGCTTGCTTGTTGTCTTAAGGTTATTGTCATCAGCGATTGTTGCGCCATTGCTGGTTGTTTGCATTATTACAGCCAGGCCTTGTTGTTGCCATGCGCATTGTTGTTGTTGTTGTTACTGTATTGTTTGTACGCGTGAGTATTCTGCTTTGATTTTAGTTTCGCATGCTTTTGCGGTCATTTCCCTTTACGGCACGTATACATATGCATGTGTGTGTATTTGCTTATGCTGTCGCCATGCCATGTGCGCGACCAGCCTCACCCTCTCGCCCCCTCGCCCTATCACGCCGCGCTACGCTACACGMCACGCTGAGCYTCACTGGCATTTCCATTTCAGCCTGACTTCGCTGGGATTGAGGCTGTGTTGCAACTAACTGTTAATTCGTTGTATGCTTTGCGGCTTTTAAGCCTTTTTCCATTTAATTCATTGCTTAATGGATTTAGCCAAAGGCTTGTCTGCTTGCTTACRCAGTACATACATAACATATACATATGTGTGTGTATATGCTAACGAATATTGACAGCGCTTGGAAGCGCAATCAAGCTGAACCTCTTATCTTGTTTTTATTTATTTATTTATTTATTTTTGTTGTTTTTCTCGTATTGATCATTCTTGCTTTAATTCAGCGGATTCTTCCTGTAATGAGATTTACAGCGTTTAATTTGCTCAGAAGCATGGATTCCTTATGTGCTCGGCCGATTGGGTTATTTTGGCCCCGCGTAAATGTCGATCACTTCATTGGCAAATAAAAAGCCTGCCAATCATTTGCATTGTCATTAATGTTATTGATTATGAAACAATACATTTTGGTACATACTTAAACATATACATACAAACATACACGTTCTTTAGCTACTTGGCATTAAGCTTTTATTTGATTAATTATTCTTCTTGCAATACATTTTCTTTGGTTTCATTTTCCATACGTAACAACTTCGCAAATGGGTTTACCATAATAGTATACTTGTATATATGTGCATATGTATATACAATGTATCATATGGACATATGTATATACAATGTATATAGAATTATAAGTAGCAAAGTAAATATCAATGGACTCATGAGTTCCAAAACACATCATAGCTTGAATCATTGGCCTTTGCGTGCAGTAGTTTTTAGAAAAATATTTAAAAATAATTGTGTATTCACACAAACATTCAAATGTATATACATATATGCATACATATTTAATGTTGTCAGAATTTGTCTGATTTTCGCTTCCTTTCAAGTGCTTTCAAGCGGCTTTGGTCAGAGCTGACGCATATTAATGCGTTTACGTGCCTCAATGCTGCTGCGAGTGCTCATTGCAAAAGAATTAACTATAAATAGGCTCTTTTCTCTTCGTCAGATATTTTTCTTATCTTTTATTAGATTTATTTTTTAAAATTTTTTTC